>NC_135235.1:58370208-58650208 GCF_051348905.1 Ranitomeya variabilis | reverse complement strand
CCCCTTTCCCGAGAACTTTGTAGTTGCTGGGGTCCGACCACTGGGACCCCCATGATCTCGAGAACCGGCGCTCTAAAGAAGCGATCAATCGTGGGCACTGTGGCGACATTCACACATAGCTCTTCAAATAACGCCTTTAAGAGGAGCGTTGAAGGGCACAACACAGTATAGGAAAATCCACTGATCGGGTGTGGGGGGAGTGTTAAGGTACCGTCACACTCAGCAACGCTGCAGCGATATAGACAACGAGCCGATCGCTGCAGCGTCGCTGTTAGGTCGCTGTAGAGACGTCAAACACAGCAGCTCCAGAACGATGCAGGAGCGATCCTGTGACGTAACGGCGACTCATTTATCGTTCTCACAGGTCGTTAGCTCCATGTAAAACATTGCTGACATCGTTGCTTTTGATGTCAAACATGACGATACACGCCGACCTGACGACCAAATAAAGTTCTGGACTTCTAGCTCCGACCAGCGATATCACAGCGGGATCCAGATCGCTGCTGCGTGTCAAATATGACGAGATCGCTATCCAGGACGCTGCAACGTCACGGATCGTTGTCGTTCTCGTTGTAAAGTTGCTGAGTGTGAAGGTACCTTTATAGTCTGTGGGCTGGTGGGGTTTGTGTGGCATTGCTCCTTTTTTGTCCCAGTCCGGCCCTGGACAGCTCTGCAGGGAGGCTGCCATACTTTGTACTGGTTTTACTCCCTGCATATTGTGGGGCAGCTGAAGGGTTCAGGTAGCAGTGTCATCGCCCTGTGTTGTTCTGTAGCCCACATCCCCACACTGACTATATACAGTGGGCAACTAAGGGGTAGACAGCAGTTCCTTATGAATAGTAGGGTCAGTGGGTAAATGTGTCTACCTGTTTTACAATGGTATGGCCCAAATGTGAGCTGAGGTAAAACATTGCCAGAAGCTAAGAGGGACCAAGCTTTCTTCTCAATAGCCTCTGACATGTCCATACACAGGCACTAATGCCCTCACACTTCTGCCAGTATGTACTGCCGTGTGTGTGGCAGTAGTTTTTCTAATAGTCTTATCACACCTGTCTGCCTTACTTCCTTGAGGAGGGATGGGAACCAAAGTTGACGTGTTCTAATATTGAAATCCCATTTCCCAGCTCTGGAAATTCACCACTTACGGTTGGAGGATTGGCAGTGATTGCATGGTTTAGAGGAGCACACTTCCATTTATAAGGGGTTGTCCCCGTCAGGCTGGGTTTACAGGAGGGATACCCTCCGCGAGGCTGGAGGTTGTGGTGCGTATACAGAATGTAAACTTCACTCTTGTGAACCCAGCCTACAACTAATTATGTAATGGTGCATGTATTACTAATGCAGATGACGTTTGCGTGTGTCGCCATTTCTAATTCATCTATATATTTTACTATATTATACTGCTCTGTAGTAAGCTCCGTTCTGCGCCCATATGTCTGTAGTAAGCTCCGTTCTGCTCCCATATGTCTGTAGTAAGCTCCGTTCTGCTCCCATATCTCAGCAGTAAGCTCTGTTCTGCTCCTATATCTCTATAGGAAGCTCTGTTCTGCTCCCATGTCTCTGAAGTAAGCTCGGTTCTGCTCCAATATCTCTGTAGTAAGCTCGGTTCTGCTCCCATATCTCTGTAGTAAGCTCAGTTCTGCTCCCATATCTCTGTAGTAAGCTCGGTTCTGCTCCCATATCTATGCAGCAAGCTCAGTTCTGTTCCCATATCTCTGTACCAGCCTGTTTTTAAAGCCTGTTATGTCTGCTGCTTTAATGCAATGGCCAGAGGTAAGCAGGGAAAAGGAGGGCCACCGCAACTCGAGGGCCACTGCCTTGTGATTGCCCCCCAGGCTGAAAAGTGCCAGCCAGCCCCTGCTAAGAGGGATAGGATTTTCTAATGGCTCCAGAACAAAACCGCAGCACTTGGCAAATGACAGATCCATCAGACTCAGGGCAGCACCTGAGTCTACAAACGCCATGACAGGATACGATGACAGTGAGCAAATCAAAGTTACAGATAGAATAAATTTAGGTTGCAAATTACCAATGGCGACAGGACTAACAACCCTAGTAAGACGTTTAGAGCATGCTGAGATAACATGTGTAGAATCACCACAGTAGTAACACAAGCCATTCTGGCGTCTATGAATTTTCCGCTCATTTCTAGTCAGGATTCTATCACATTGCATTAAATCAGGTGCCTGTTCAGACAACACCATGAGGGAATTTGCGGTTTTGCGGTCCCGCAACCGCCGGTCGATTTGAATTGCCAGGGCCATGGAATCATTCAGACCTGTGGGAATGGGAAAACCCACCATCACATTCTTAATGGCTTCAGAAAGGCCATTTCTGAAATTTTTGGCAATACACTTCAGCCTCGTCCTGGCCCTGAGACATAGCCAGCAAGGCTTTTTCTGCCTGAATCTCAAGATTGGGTTCCTCATAAAGCAAACCGAGCACCAGAAAAAACGCATCAATATCAGCCAATGCCGGATCTCCTGGCGCCAGCGAGAAGGCCCAATCCTGAGGGTCGCCCTGTAAAAAAGAAATAACAATTTTCACTTGCTGAGCGGAGTCTCCAGATGAACAGGGTCTCAGGGACAAAAACAATTTACAATTATTCCTGAAATTTCTAAATTTAAATCGGTCTCCGGAAAACAGTTCAGGAATCGGTATCTTAGGTTCTGACATAGGATTTCTGATAACATAATCTTGTATGCCCTGCACACGAGCAGTAAGCTGGTCCACACCTGTAATCAAGGTCTGGACACTCATGTCTGCAGCAAACACAAGCCACTCAGAGGTAAAGGGGAAAAGAAAAAAAAAATGAGAAAGAGAAAAAAAAACTCAGAATTTTCTTTCTTATAATCCCGCTTCTGCAATGCATTTAACATTTAATACTCATGGCCTGGCAAACTGTTATGACCCCAATGGCGAGGGTCTCAGAGGAACAAGTAAGTCTGCGAAGTACAAAAATCCAGCTCATAGGGCAGTGGTAACTGGGTTGACCATATATCTACTCCTAACGCCAACACTAGAAGTAGCCGGGGAACATGCCTACGTTGGTCGCTAGATGTCTCGCGCCAGCCGGAGGACTAACTACCCCTAGAAGAGGAAAACAAAGACCTCTCTTGCCTCCAGAGAATAGACCCCAAAAGTTGGATACAAGCCCCCCACAAATAATAACGGTGAGGTAAGAGGAAATGACAAACACAGAGATGAACTAGGTTTAGCAAAGAGAGGCCCACTTACTAATAGCAGAATGTAGTAAGATAACTTATATGGTCAACAAAAACCCTATCAAAAATCCACACTGGAAATTCAAGAACCCCCGAACCGTCTAACGGCCCGGGGGGAGAACTCCAGCCTCCCTAGAGCTTCCAGCAAGGATAGGATACAGATTATGTACAAGCTGGACAAAAATGCAAACAAAAACAAATAGCAAAAAGCAAGAAAGCAGACTTAGCTTAATCTAGCAGGAACCAGGATCAGTAGACAAGAGCACAACAGATTAGCTCTGATTACAACGTTGCCAGGCATTGATGTCATGATTCTCAATGGCGAGAGAACATAGCCCAGCATATATAAGAACTAGCTCTTGGAAGATGGAATCTAAACTGACCATGAACTAAACCTGCCGCACAATTAACAGTGGCCGGGTAGCGTGCCTACGTTTTATCCCTAGACGCCCAGCGCCAGCCGGAGGACTAACTAATCCTAGCAGAGGAAAATACAGTCCTGGCTCACCTCTAGAGAAATTTCCCCAAAAGGCAGACAGAGGCCCCCACATATATTGGCGGTGATTTAAGATGAAATGACAAACGTAGTATGAAAATAGGTTTAGCAAAATCGAGGTCCGCTTACTAGATAGCAGGAAGACAGAAAGGGCACTTTCATGGTCAGCTGAAAACCCTATCAAAACACCATCCAGAAATTACTTTAAGACTCTAGTATTAACTCATAACACCAGAGTGGCAATTTCAGATCACAAGAGCTTTCCAGACACAGTAACGAAACAGCAGCTGTGAACTGGAACAAAATGCAAAAACAAACTAGGACGAAAGTCCAACTTAGCTGGGAGTTGTCTAGTAGCAGGAACATGCAAAGAAAGGCTTCTGATTACATTGTTGACCGGCATGAAACTGACAGAGGAGCAAGGTTATATAGAGACTCCCACATCCTGATGGGAACAGGTGAACAGAGAGGATGATGCACACAAGTTCAATTCCACCAGTGGCCACCGGGGGAGCCCAGAATCCAATTTCACAACAGTACCCCCCCCTCAAGGAGGGGGCACCGAACTCTCACCAGAACCACCAGGGCGATCAGGATGAGCCCTATGAAAGGCACGGACAAGATCGGAGGCATGAACATCAGAGGCAGTCACCCAAGAATTATCCTCCTGACCGTATCCCTTCCATTTGACCAGATACTGGAGTTTCCGTCTGGAAACACGGGAGTCTAAGATCTTTTCCACAACGTACTCCAACTCACCCTCAACCAACACCGGAGCAGGAGGCTCAACGGAAGGCACAACCGGTACCTCATACCTGCGCAATAATGACCGATGAAAAACATTATGAATAGAAAAAGATGCAGGGAGGTCCAAACGGAAGGACACAGGGTTAAGAATCTCCAATATCTTGTACGGGCCGATGAACCGAGGCTTAAACTTAGGAGAAGAAACCCTCATAGGGACAAAACGAGAAGACAACCACACCAAGTCCCCAACACAAAGCCGAGGACCAACACGACGACGGCGGTTGGCAAAAAGCTGAGTCTTCTCCTGGGACAACTTCAAATTGTCCACTACCTGCCCCCAAATCTGATGCAACCTCTCCACCACAGCATCCACTCCAGGACAATCCGAAGATTCCACCTGACCGGAAAATCGAGGATGAAACCCCGAATTACAGAAAAACGGGGACACCAAGGTGGCAGAGCTGGCCCGATTATTGAGGGCGAACTCCGCCAATGGCAAAAAAGCAACCCAATCATCCTGATCCGCAGACACAAAACACCTCAAATATGTCTCCAAGGTCTGATTAGTCCGCTCGGTCTGGCCATTAGTCTGAGGATGGAAAGCAGACGAAAAAGACAAATCTATGCCCATCCTAGCACAGAATGCCCGCCAAAATCTAGACACGAATTGGGTCCCTCTGTCAGAAACGATATTCTCCGGAATACCATGCAAACGAACAACATTTTGAAAAAACAGAGGAACCAACTCGGAAGAAGAAGGCAACTTAGGCAAGGGAACCAAATGGACCATCTTAGAGAAACGGTCACACACCACCCAGATGACAGACATCTTCTGAGAAACAGGCAGATCCGAAATAAAATCCATCGAGATGTGCGTCCAAGGCCTCTTCGGAATAGGCAAGGGCAACAACAATCCACTAGCCCGAGAACAACAAGGCTTGGCCCGAGCACAAACGTCACAAGACTGCACAAAGCCTCGCACATCTCGTGACAGGGAAGGCCACCAGAAGGACCTTGCCACCAAATCCCTGGTACCAAAGATTCCAGGATGACCTGCCAACGCAGAAGAATGAACCTCAGAGATGACTCTACTGGTCCAATCATCAGGAACAAACAGTCTACCAGGTGGGCAACGATCCGGTCTATCCGCCTGAAACTCCTGCAAGGCCCGCCGCAGGTCTGGAGAAACGGCAGACAATATCACTCCATCCTTAAGGATACCTGTGGGCTCAGAATTACCAGGGGAGTCAGGCTCAAAACTCCTAGAAAGGGCATCCGCCTTAACATTCTTAGAACCCGGTAGGTATGACACCACAAAATTAAACCGAGAGAAAAACAACGACCAGCGCGCCTGTCTAGGATTCAGGCGCCTGGCAGACTCAAGGTAAATTAAATTTTTGTGGTCAGTCAATACCACCACCTGATGTCTGGCCCCCTCAAGCCAGTGACGCCACTCCTCAAAAGCCCACTTCATGGCCAAAAGCTCCCGATTCCCAATATCATAATTCCGCTCGGCGGGCGAAAATTTACGGGAAAAAAAAGCACAAGGTCTCATCACGGGGCAGTCGGAACTTCTCTGCGACAACACCACCCCAGCTCCGATTTCAGAAGCGTCGACCTCAACCTGAAAAGGAAGAGCAACATCAGGCTGACGCAACACAGGGGCGGAAGAAAAGCGGCGCTTAAGCTCCCGAAAGGCTTCCACAGCATCAGGGGACCAATCAGCAACATCAGCACCCTTCTTAGTCAAATCACTCAATGGTTTAACAACATCAGAAAAACCAGCAATAAATCGACGATAAAAGTTAGCAAAGCCCAAAAATTTCTGAAGACTCTTAAGAGAAGAGGGTTGCGTCCAATCACAAATAGCCTGAACCTTGACAGGATCCATCTCGATGGAAGAGGGGGAAAAAATGTATCCCAAGAAGGAAATCTTTTGAACCCCAAAAACGCACTTAGAACCCTTCACACACAAGGAATTAGACCGCAAAACCTGAAAAACCCTCCTGACCTGCTGGACATGAGAGTCCCAGTCATCCGAAAAAATCAGAATATCATCCAGATACACAATCATAAATTTATCCAAATAATCGCGGAAAATGTCATGCATAAAGGACTGGAAGACTGAAGGGGCATTTGAAAGACCAAAAGGCATCACCAAATACTCAAAGTGGCCCTCGGGCGTATTAAATGCGGTTTTCCACTCATCCCCCTGCTTGATTCGCACCAAATTATACGCCCCACGGAGATCAATCTTAGAGAACCACTTGGCCCCCTTTATACGAGCAAACAAATCAGTCAGCAGTGGTAACGGATATTGATATTTAACCGTGATTTTATTCAAAAGCCGATAATCAATACACGGTGTTGTGAATTTGGATTCTGGGCTCCCCCGGTGGCCGCTTGTGGAATTGGACTTGTCATCCTCTTTCCTGTTTCACCTGGTTCCATCAGTAGTGGGTGTCGCTATTTAAGCTCATTTCTCTGGTGGTTTCTTGCCGGTCAACAATGTTATCTGATGCCTCTCAGTGCTTGTTCCTGCTTCTAGACAACTACTAGATAAGTTGGACTTTTGTCCATGTTTTGTTTTGCCTATTTGTTCCAGTTCACAGCTGAAGTTTTGTTACTGTGTCTGGAAAGCTCTCGTTGATCAGGGATTGCTACTCTGGCGTTATGAGTTAATGCCAGAGTTTAAGGTAATCTCTGGATGGTGTTTTGTTAGTGTTTTTCTGCTGACCATGAAAGTATACTATCTGTCTTCTGCTATCTAGTAAGCGGACCTCAAATTTGCTAAGACTATTTTCCTGCTGCGTTTGTTGTTTCTTCTGAACTCACCGTCATTATATGTGGGGGGCTACTGTCTTCTTTGGAATATTTCTCTAGAGGTGAGCCAGGTCTTATATTTCCCTCTGCTAGCTATTTAGGTCTTAGGCCAGAGCTGGGCATCTAGCGATAAATAGGAAATGCTACCTGGCTATTTCTAGTTGCGCGGCAGGCTTAGTTCATGGTCAGTATAGTTCCATCTTCCGAGAGCTTGTCCCTCTATAGGCTTGCTATGATCTCTGCCTGCAGAGATCATGACAGTTTGACCGGCCTCTAAAGTGTTAAAGACCCAGGTTGAGAAAGGAGAGTTATAAGAAGTCTGCTGGAATTTTTTTTTTTTTTTTTTTTTTTCCCTCCAGTCTGCCTTGCTGCAGTCTTTTTTCTCTCTCTCCTCCTAATCTCTGTATGCTCTGTGTGCACCTGACAATAATGGATCTCCAGAGTGTAACTGCGGGTTTGAATAATCTCATCACGAAAGTACAAAATTTACAAGATTTTGTGGTACATGCTCCGGTATCTGAGCCGAGAATTCCTTTGCCGGAGTTCTTCACAGGGAATAGAGCTAGCTTCCAGAATTTCCGAAATAATTGTAAGCTTTATTTGTCCCTGAAGTCTCGTTCAGCTGGAGACCCTGCTCAGCAGGTTAGGATTGTGATTTCCTTGCTCAGGGGTGACCCTCAAGATTGGGCCTTCTCATTGCCAGCAGGGGATCCTGCGTTACGCGATGTGGATGCGTTTTTTCTGGCCTTGGGCTTGCTTTATGAGGAACCTCATTTGGAACTTCAGGCAGAAAAAACTTTGATGGCACTATCTCAGGGGCAAGACGAAGCTGAAGTTTTCTGCCAAAAATTCCGTAAATGGTCTGTGCTTACTCAGTGGAATGAGTGCGCCTTGGCGGCAACTTTCAGAGAAGGTCTCTCTGATGCCGTTAAGGATGTTATGGTGGGGTTCCCTTTGCCTGCAGGTCTGAATGAGTCCATGACAATGGCTATTCAGATTGATAGGCGTCTGCGGGAGCACAAACCGGTGCACCATCTGGCGGTGTCTATGGAAAAGACGCCAGAAAGTATGCAGTGTGATAGAATTCTGTCCAGGAGCGAGCGACAGAATTTTAGACGGAAGAATGGATTGTGTTTCTATTGTGGGGATTCTACTCATGTTATATCAGCATGCTCTAGGCGTACAAAGAAGCTTGATAAGTCTGTTTCCATTGGCACCATTCAGTCTAAGTTTATTTTGTCTGTAACCCTGATTTGCTCTTTGTCATCCATTGCCACGGACGCCTATGTTGACTCTGGCGCCGCTCTGAGTCTTATGGATTGGTCCTTTGCCAATCGTTGTGGTTTTGATTTAGAGCCTTTGGAGACTCTTATTCCTCTGAAGGGGATTGACTCCACCCCATTGGCTAATAATAAACCACAATACTGGACACAAGTAACCATGCGTATCAATCCGGATCACCAGGAGATTATTCGTTTCCTGGTGCTGTATAATTTACATGACGATTTGGTACTGGGATTGCCATGGTTGCAGTCTCACAACCCAGTCTTGGACTGGAGAGCAATGTCTGTGTTGAGCTGGGGATGTAAGGGTATTCATGGGGACGTACCTTTGGTTTCTATTTCGTCGTCCATTCCCTCTGAAGTCCCTGAGTTCCTCTCTGATTATCAAGACGTCTTTGACGAACCCAAGCTTGGGTCGTTACCTCCGCACCGTGAGTGCGATTGTGCCATAGATTTGATACCGGGTTGTAAATATCCAAAGGGTCGTTTGTTTAATTTGTCTGTGCCGGAACATGCTGCTATGCGGGAATATATAAAGGAGTCTTTGGAAAAGGGACATATTCGTCCATCTTCTTCTCCCTTGGGAGCTGGGTTTTTCTTTGTCTCAAAAAAAGACGGCTCTTTGAGACCATGTATTGATTATCGGCTTCTGAATAAGATCACTGTTAAGTATCAATACCCATTGCCATTGCTTACTGATTTGTTTGCTCGTATAGAGGGTGCTAAGTGGTTCTCTAAAATTGATCTTCGTGGGGCGTATAATTTGGTGCGGATCAGGCAGGGGGATGAGTGGAAGACCGCATTTAATACGCCCGAGGGCCACTTTGAGTATTTGGTCATGCCTTTTGGTCTTTCTAATGCCCCTTCAGTTTTCCAGTCTTTTATGCATGATATTTTCCGCGATTTTCTGGATAAATTTATGATAATATATCTGGATGATATTCTGATTTTTTCTGATGACTGGGACTCTCATGTCCAGCAGGTCAGGAGAGTTTTTCAGGTTCTGCGGTCTAATTCTTTATGTGTGAAGGGGTCTAAGTGCGTTTTTGGGGTCCAGAAAATTTCCTTTTTGGGGTATATTTTTTCTCCCTCTTCCATTGAGATGGATCCCGTCAAGGTGCAAGCTATTTGTGACTGGACTCAGCCCTCCTCTCTTAAGGGTCTTCAGAGATTTTTGGGCTTTGCCAACTTTTACCGCCGATTTATTGCTGGTTTTTCGGATGTCGTTAAACCACTGACTGATTTGACCAGACAAGGCGCTGATGTTGCTAATTGGTCCCCTCATGCTGTAGAGGCCTTTCAGGAGCTTAAGCGCCGTTTTGCCTCTGCCCCTGTGTTGCGTCAGCCTGATGTCAATCTGCCTTTTCAGGTTGAGGTTGACGCTTCGGAGATCGGAGCTGGGGCAGTGTTGTCGCAGAAAGGTTCCGACTGCTCCGTCATTAGGCCTTGTGCCTTCTTTTCTCGCAAATTTTCGCCCGCAGAGCGGAATTATGATGTTGGGAATCGGGAGCTTTTGGCCATGAAGTGGGCGTTTGAGGAGTGGCGCCATTGGCTCGAGGGGGCTAGGCATCAGGTGGTGGTATTGACTGACCACAAAAATTTGATTTATCTTGAGACTGCCAGACGCCTGAATCCTAGACAGGCGCGCTGGTCTTTATTTTTTTCTCGCTTTAATTTTGTGGTGTCATACCTACCGGGTTCTAAGAATGTTAAGGCAGATGCCCTTTCTAGGAGTTTTGACCCGGACTCTCCTGGTAATTCTGAACCCACAGGTATCCTTAGGGAGGGAGTAATTTTGTCGGCCGTTTCTCCTGATCTGCGGCGGTCCTTGCAAGAGTTTCAGGCGGATAGACCGGATCGTTGTCCGCCTGATAGACTGTTTGTTCCGGATGATTGGACCAGCAGAGTCATCTCTGAGGTACATTCTTCTGCATTGGCAGGTCATCCCGGAATTTTTGGTACCAGGGATTTGGTGGCAAGATCCTTCTGGTGGCCTTCCCTGTCACGAGATGTGCGAGTCTTTGTGCAGTCATGTGACGTTTGTGCTCGGGCCAAGTCTTGTAGTTCTCGGGCTAGCGGACTGCTGTTGCCCTTGCCTATTCCTAAGAGGCCTTGGACACACATCTCGATGGATTTTATTTCAGATCTGCCTGTTTCCCAGAAGATGTCTGTCATCTGGGTGGTCTGTGACCGTTTCTCTAAAATGGTCCATTTGGTTCCTCTGCCCAAGTTGCCTTCTTCTTCTGAGTTGGTTCCTCTGTTTTTTCAGAATGTTGTCCGATTGCACGGTATTCCTGAGAATATTGTTTCTGACAGAGGTACCCAATTTGTGTCTAGATTTTGGCGGGCATTCTGTGCTAGGATGGGCATAGATTTGTCTTTTTCATCTGCTTTTCACCCTCAGACTAATGGCCAGACCGAGCGGACTAATCAGACCCTTGAGACATATCTGAGGTGTTTTGTCTCTGCTGACCAGGATGATTGGGTTGCTTTTTTGCCATTGGCAGAGTTCGCCCTCAATAATCGGGCCAGTTCTTCCACCTTGGTGTCCCCGTTTTTCTGTAATTCGGGGTTTCACCCTCGATTTTCCTCCGGTCAGGTGGAATCCTCGGATTGTCCTGGAGTGGATGCGGTGGTGGAGAGATTGCATCACATCTGGGGGCAGGTTATGGACAATTTGAAGTTGTCCCAGGAGAAGACTCAGCGTTTTGCCAACCGTCATCGTCGTGTTGGTTCTCGGCTTTGTGTTGGAGATTTAGTGTGGTTGTCTTCTCGTTTTGTCCCTATGAGGGTCTCTTCTCCTAAGTTTAAACCTCGGTTCATCGGCCCTTATAGAATATTGGAGATTCTTAATCCTGTTTCTTTCCGTTTGGACCTCCCTGCGTCCTTTTCCATTCATAACGTTTTTCATCGGTCGTTATTGCGCAGGTATGAGGTACCTGTTGTACCTTCAGTTGAGCCTCCTGCTCCGGTGTTGGTTGAGGGTGAGTTGGAGTACGTTGTGGAGAAAATTTTGGACTCTCGTGTTTCCAGACGGAAACTCCAGTATCTGGTCAACTGGAAGGGTTACGGCCAGGAGGATAATTCTTGGGTCAATGCATCTGATGTTCATGCTTCTGATCTTGTTCGTGCCTTCCATAGGGCTCATCCTGGTCGCCCTGGTGGATCTGGTGAGGGTTCGGTGCCCCCTCCTTGAGGGGGGGGTACTGTTGTGAATTTGGATTCTGGGCTCCCCCGGTGGCCGCTTGTGGAATTGGACTTGTCATCCTCTTTCCTGTTTCACCTGGTTCCATCAGTAGTGGGTGTCGCTATTTAAGCTCATTTCTCTGGTGGTTTCTTGCCGGTCAACAATGTTATCTGATGCCTCTCAGTGCTTGTTCCTGCTTCTAGACAACTACTAGATAAGTTGGACTTTTGTCCATGTTTTGTTTTGCCTATTTGTTCCAGTTCACAGCTGAAGTTTTGTTACTGTGTCTGGAAAGCTCTCGTTGATCAGGGATTGCTACTCTGGCGTTATGAGTTAATGCCAGAGTTTAAGGTAATCTCTGGATGGTGTTTTGTTAGTGTTTTTCTGCTGACCATGAAAGTATACTATCTGTCTTCTGCTATCTAGTAAGCGGACCTCAAATTTGCTAAGACTATTTTCCTGCTGCGTTTGTTGTTTCTTCTGAACTCACCGTCATTATATGTGGGGGGCTACTGTCTTCTTTGGAATATTTCTCTAGAGGTGAGCCAGGTCTTATATTTCCCTCTGCTAGCTATTTAGGTCTTAGGCCAGAGCTGGGCATCTAGCGATAAATAGGAAATGCTACCTGGCTATTTCTAGTTGCGCGGCAGGCTTAGTTCATGGTCAGTATAGTTCCATCTTCCGAGAGCTTGTCCCTCTATAGGCTTGCTATGATCTCTGCCTGCAGAGATCATGACAACACGGCCTCAAAGAGCCATCTTTCTTAGACACAAAGAAAAAACCGGCTCCTAAGGGAGATGACGAAGGACGAATATGTCCCTTTTCCAAGGACTCCTTTATATATTCTCGCATAGCAGCGTGTTCAGGCACAGACAGATTAAATAAACGACCCTTAGGGTACTTACTACCCGGAATCAAATCTATGGCACAATCGCACTCCCGGTGCGGAGGTAGTGAACCAAGCTTGGGTTCTTCAAAAACGTCACGATAGTCAGACAAGAATTCAGGAATCTCAGAGGGAATAGATGATGAAATGGAAACCAAAGGTACGTCCCCATGAGTCCCTTTACATCCCCAGCTTAACACAGACATAGCTTTCCAGTCGAGGACTGGGTTATGAGATTGCAGCCATGGCAATCCTAGCACCAAAACATCATGTAGATTATACAGCACCAGAAAGCGAATAATCTCCTGGTGATCCGGATTAATACGCATAGTTACTTGTGTCCAGTATTGTGGTTTATTACTAGCCAATGGGGTGGAGTCAATCCCCTTCAGAGGTATAGGAGCTTCCAAAGGCTCCAAATCATACCCACAGCGTTTGGCAAAGGACCAATCCATAAGACTCAAAGCGGCGCCAGAGTCGACATAGGCGTCCGCGGTAATAGATGATAAAGAACAAATCAGGGTCACAGATAGAATAAACTTAGACTGTAAAGTGCTAATTGAAACAGACTTGTCAAGCTTCTTAGTACGCTTAGAGCATGCTGATATAACATGAGTTGAATCACCACAATAGAAGCACAACCCATTTTTTCGTCTAAAATTCTGCCGCTCGCTTCTGGACAGAATTCTATCACATTGCATATTTTCTGGCGTCTTCTCAGTAGACACCGCCAAATGGTGCACAGGTTTGCGCTCCCGCAGACGCCTATCGATCTGAATAGCCATTGTCATGGACTCATTCAGACCCGCAGGCACAGGGAACCCCACCATAACATCCTTAATGGCATCAGAGAGACCTTCTCTGAAAATCGCCGCCAGGGCGCACTCATTCCATTGGCAGTATATTTCAGCTTCATCTTGCCCCTGAGATAGGGACATCAAAGCTTTTTCCGCCTGAAGCTCTAAATGAGGTTCCTCATAAAGCAACCCCAAGGCCAGAAAAAACGCATCCACATTGAGCAACGCAGGATCCCCTGGTGTCAATGCAAAAGCCCAATCTTGAGGGTCGCCCCGGAGCAAGGAAATTACAATCCTGACCTGCTGTGCAGGATCTCCGGCAGAGCGAGACTTCAGGGACAAAAACAATTTGCAATTATTTTTAAAATTTTGAAAGCAAGATCTATTCCCTGAAAAAAATTCAGGCAAAGGAATTCTAGGTTCAGACATAGGTGCATGAACAACAAAATCTTGCAAATTTTGTACCTTCGTGGCGAGATTATTCAAACCTGTAGCTACACTCTGAAGATCCATTTCAAACAGGTGAACACAGAGCCATTCAAGGATTAGAAGGAGAGAAAGAGAGGAAGGCTGCAGTATAGGCAGACTAGCAAGTGATTCAATTATGAGCACACTCAGAACTAGAGAAAAAAAAAAAAAAATTTTCAGCAGACTTCTTTTTTCTCTCCTTTCTCAGCCAATAATTTAACCCTTTTGGGCCGGTCAAACTGTCATGATTCTCAATGGCGAGAGAACATAGCCCAGCATATATAAGAACTAGCTCTTGGAAGATGGAATCTAAACTGACCATGAACTAAACCTGCCGCACAATTAACAGTGGCCGGGTAGCGTGCCTACGTTTTATCCCTAGACGCCCAGCGCCAGCCGGAGGACTAACTAATCCTAGCAGAGGAAAATACAGTCCTGGCTCACCTCTAGAGAAATTTCCCCAAAAGGCAGACAGAGGCCCCCACATATATTGGCGGTGATTTAAGATGAAATGACAAACGTAGTATGAAAATAGGTTTAGCAAAATCGAGGTCCGCTTACTAGATAGCAGGAAGACAGAAAGGGCACTTTCATGGTCAGCTGAAAACCCTATCAAAACACCATCCAGAAATTACTTTAAGACTCTAGTATTAACTCATAACACCAGAGTGGCAATTTCAGATCACAAGAGCTTTCCAGACACAGTAACGAAACAGCAGCTGTGAACTGGAACAAAATGCAAAAACAAACTAGGACGAAAGTCCAACTTAGCTGGGAGTTGTCTAGTAGCAGGAACATGCAAAGAAAGGCTTCTGATTACATTGTTGACCGGCATGAAACTGACAGAGGAGCAAGGTTATATAGAGACTCCCACATCCTGATGGGAACAGGTGAACAGAGAGGATGATGCACACAAGTTCAATTCCACCAGTGGCCACCGGGGGAGCCCAGAATCCAATTTCACAACACATTGAACTGAAGGTCCAGGGAGCTTATATAGCAACACCCCTGACCTAACGACCCAGGTGAGCATACAAGGGATGGCAGACATACCCAGAGTCAAATCACTAGTAACCACTAGAGGGAGCCAAAAGGTAAATTCACAACACTAACCCTAGCTAATTCTATTAATAGTGGGTTTTCTAGTTGATTTTGATGATTGGCAGCTGTCACACACTTCTCAGCATGCGTTTCAAAAACGCAAACGCAGTAAAAAACGCATGTAAACGCGTCAAAACGCAGTGTTTTTTTCTGCATGCAAAAACGCATGCGTCTAAAAAACGCAGCGTTTGCACGCGTTTGCATGCGTTTTTTCACCACATGCGTTTTTTTTAAAAACACTGCAGATCAAAATGCAAGTGTGAAACCAGCCTTAGCTATTCAGCTGTCTGGACAGTGCCTTGCTAAATCAGATACCAGTACCAATGTTGTTCCTGAGTAGCTGCACCCTGTGTTGTTCCTGATTGCCTTCATCCTGAACTGGCATCTCCTTCCTTGTAAGTTTCTTGAGCTTCCAGCCTCTAGTCTAGCTCTCTCACCCGCTGCTGCACCATAAGATATTACTTTCTCCGGTCTACCGACCTCTGATTATGCAATCTGCTAATCCTCCAATATCGTACAGCCACACATGTGAACCGACCTCTGAGTCCCCTACTGACTACATGACCTGCTAATCCTCCAATATCGTACTGCTACTTCTGTGTACTGAGCTCCGGCTTGCCTACTGACTATGCGATCTACTAATCTTCCAATATCGTACTGCCACTCCTGTGTGAAGCCTCTGGCTTCCCTACTGACTATGCAACCTGCTAATCCCCCAATATCATACTGCCACTCCTGTGTACTGACCTCTGGCTTCCCTACTGACTACGTGAACCGGCTAATCCTCCAATATTGTACTGCCACTCTTGTGTACCGACCTCTGGCTTCACTACTGACTACGTGACCTGCTAATCCTCCAATATTGTACTGCCACTCCTGTGTACTGACCTCTGGCTTCCATACTGACTACATGACCTGCTGATCCTCCAATATCGTACTGCCACTCCTGTGTACTGACCTCTGGCTTCCATACTGACTACATGACCTGCTGATCCTCCAATATCGTACTGCCACTCCTGTGTACTGACCTCTGGCTTCCCTACTGACTACGTGACCTGCTAATCCTCCAATATTGTACTGCCACTCTTGTGTACCGACCTCTGGCTTCACTACTGACTACGTGACCTGCTAATCCTCCAATATTGTACTGCCACTCCTGTGTACTGACCTCTGGCTTCCATACTGGCTACATGACCTGCTGATCCTCCAATATTGTACTGCCACTCCTGTGTACTGACCTCTGGCTTCCATACTGACTACATGACCTGCTGATCCTCCAATATCGTACTGCCACTCCTGTGTACTGACCTCTGGCTTCCATACTGGCTACATGACCTGCTGATCCTCCAATATTGTACTGCCACTCCTGTGTACTGACCTCTGGCTTCCATACTGACTACATGACCTGCTGATCCTCCAATATCGTACTGCCACTCCTGTGTACTGACCTCTGGCTTCCTTTGACTAGGCTACTAGCCTCTGCTCTCCCTAGTGGTTGCAATAATTAAAGACTCCAATCCTGACCGAATCATAACAGAATGTCCCTTCCAGTAACACACTGGTCATTACTTGCCCAGTGAATATAACATGTATGGAAGCTTAGAACAAGTTTAACTGCAAATATCAACTCAAATCTGTATGACTACGATGATGGAAAGATGGTTCACCCATCAATCTACTTTTTCAACACAAAGTGGGCATGCACATTAGATAAGACATCAGCAATGTTGTCTTAAGGTACCTTCACACTGAACAACTTAACAACGATAACGCTAGCGATCCGTGACGTTGCAGCGTCCTGGATAGCGATATCGTTGTGTTTGACACGCAGCAGCGATCAGGATCCTGCTGTGACATCGTTGGTCGGAGCTAGAAGGCCAGCACCTTATTTCGTCGCTGGATCACCCGCTGACATCGCTGGATCGGTGTGTGTGACGCTGATTCAGCGATGTCTTCACTGGTAACCAGGGTAAACATCGGGTTACTAAGCACAGGGCCGCGCTTAGTAACCCGATATTTACCCTGGTTACCAGTGTAAATGTAAAAAAAACCCAAACACTACATACTTACATTCCGATGTCTGTCGCGTCCCCCGGCGTTCTGCTTCCCTGCACTGTGTCAGCGCCGGCCGGCTGTAAAGCAGGGCACAGCGGTGACGTCACCGCTCTGCTTTACGGCCGGCGCTTACAATGCAGGGAAGCAGAACGTCGGGGGACGCGACAGACACGGAATGTAAGTATGTAGTGTTTGTTTTTTTTCACATTTACACTGGTAACCAGGGTAAACATCGGGTTACTAAGCGCGGCCCTGCACTTAGTAACCCGATGTTTACCCTGGTTACCCGGGGACTTCGGCATCGTTGGTTGCTGGAGAGCTGTCTGTGTGACAGCTCTCCAGCGACCACACAGCGACGCTGCAGCGATCGGCATCGTTGTCTAGATCGCTGCAGCGTCGCTAAATGTGATGGTACCTTTAGAACCAAGGAGTTAGGACAATACCGGTCATCCCCAGCCGTCTCCTAGTCTTGGATGATTTTAGTTTACCAAGGAATGAGGCTGGTTTTGGGAAGACACGCATGTGATAACAAGTCAATTGGCTGATATCAGTGAACATACCACTGAATATGAGACCAGCATATCACAGGCAAACACATAGAAATAGACTTCATTATAAGACAGAATGCTATCTGGATAACCAGAGATAAAAAAATAAAAGGAGACTCCATTTCCTGCAGATATACTATTTTCCAGCCGTCCTTCTTATCTTATATTTACAAAGCTACAGAGCTTTAGGGGTGTTTGTACGATTCTTGACATTGCATGTAAAGCTGGCCATACACCAGAGTATGGTAACGTTCACATTAGCGTTCTGCGCCGCAGCTTCGGGCGCCGCAGCGTCGCCGCATGCGTCATGCGCCCCTATATTTAACATGGGGGCGCATGGACATGCGTTGCACTTGCATTTTGCGACGCATGCGTCACTGCGGCGCACGCGTCATGGCGCAGAGGACGCAGCAAGTTGCATTTTTGCTGCGTCCAAAATCAAGCAAAAAAAGGACGCATGCGTCGCAAAACGCAGCGTTGTGCATGCGTTGTTCCTGCGTTGTGCGTTGCGTCGCCGACGCTGCGGCGCACAACGCAAATGTGAACGTAGCCTATGTACATGTTGGCTATTCCACACAGTTAGGGATTCATATACATTAGATGAAGGTCAGCAGGATCGGCCAACCATCTGATGTCGGGTCCTCCTGACTCTCCCATGACAGATGTTGTCTGGGGAGCAAAGAATTGAGAGACTCTAGAATCAAGAGAAGGTTCGATCCTTTTGTCTTCAAGGTGGTAAGCAACTGCCAGAGGAGTCTGGCACCAGCTTTCTCCACACACTTCATTGTAAACGCATGAAAGTCCAGCGGAGCCCTGAGATCATGTGTATGGGGGAGTGAGGAGAGATGGATGTCAGGGAAACGTGTATGTCCAGCTTTTCTCTACTGACTATGGTCCTGATTTAGATCATATCAAGCAATGGCAGATATCTGTGAAAGATTCAATATGCCATATTTTTTGTGGCTTTCTGGTGCAGATCTTGGCACATGTGCACCATATCTACTGGTAGAATAGGCAATAGAGTAATCTACTAACAGCTTTCTGTTGGCTTGTTGGAGCAAAACCATCTTGAGGAGACAACTACAGTGATTTCTACTGTCTACTTGACTGCATATAAAGAGATGTCACCACTTTCCATGAAAATAATAAAGATTGATGAAGAGAAGTTGGCACTCCGCTGAGCAACGTGCTAGAAAAAAGTTCTGTGACGAGAACCTAACTCTTGTACTATGTGAGCCAAACTTCACTGCTTCTCTTAAGACCCCCATACACATTAAACTAATGTTTGATGAACTTTCAGATATCAGTGGGTTTGGCCAACAGTCTAAGTTGTATGGGGGCTTCTCGAAACTTGTGCAACACCCCAGGTAACCGATTGTTGCAGTGATGTTGCCTTCCTTTCGGGGAGGGCAATATCATGCTTGGAGGCAATGGGAATTTCCTTCACCAGGTAAGGCCCCACAAACAATACATTCTGAATCCAGGCCACGAGGGGGAGCTCAGGACCCGGATTCAGGGGAGCTTCCCTCAAATATGGATATATGTCCTTGTCTGGAGGAGGAGCTAGCCAGTCTGGGAGAGACAGTGGACAGAGACAGTTAGTTTCCAGGAGGGAGAGATAGAGGAAGGACGTGTGGAACAGACAGAGAGGCCTAGCAGCCATGTGGGAGCTGCAGCCTCTGGGAAGAGAGATAACCTGAAGGGTGGTATGTGGTGGAGCTACAGAGGAAAAGAGCACAGGAGTGGAAAAAGGGCTCTGAGGGGAACTGTGACCGGGCACCCTCAGAGCCAGAGCACAGCAACTGGGCACTGGGAGCCCGAGGCTTTAGTGGGACTCTAAGACACTTAGCAGAACCGGAGAGCTAAGATCTTTATGTGATTGGCCCACACCACACCTGAGATGCAGCAGCACCTGAAGAGCCCGGGGCATGATAGAGTCCCTGTAAAATGGCTCAAGCTGCCCGTCATGCAGGTAACTGTCCCAGGACAGGAGAGAGAGGATTCCTTGCCAACAAGCTACAAGCAGCAGGGACCTCGCCATCTTAGCGCAAGTAGGAAAGGCTCATGAACCCCAACTGTAAAAGGGATCCTCTATTGACTCCAAGCTGGCCGGACCACATCACCACCTGTACCTGGTACTCTGGACTGAGATGCATTACTACCATCAGTAAACCAGGTAAAGACTTTACAACTTGTGTCCTCCACTTATTTGTCTGCATACAACAACCTTGCCACTCACCTTGGGAGCCCTGGGGACCCCACTTCACCTGTGGGAAGCGTCACCATCCAGCCACCATACCATCCCCCCAGAGGACCCCTTTAAGCGGCGTTGGTCCCTACTGACCGAGAACCACAGGTGGCGTAACGAACAATAGACTTTATTCACAATACCCCTTTAAAAGACCTTTCCCCTTTAATTTGGCTCCCAGGGTCACGGACCGGGTCGCAGCCACCATGACCTCCCCTTTAATAGCGACCGGACCCGGTGCCGAGTACCCCGCTGCCCTGGTAGGGTGCTCCACTTGCCCAAGAGGTGATATCGGGGGAGAGAAGGATTAGGCATGTATGATTTGGGACTGGCAATCCTTTTTCTCTTGGAGCGATAAGCCCCCCACATAGGGGGGTTCATAGAGAACATAGAAGCGTTTTGCAGAGCGAGCACCCCTGTGTATGAGTCAGATGAGACAGCTGCTGGCCAAACGACTGGCCGCCCTGTCATTCTTCCGACAGCTATCTATTGGGTATAGGACCCTATATACATTCCAAATATTTTTGGTTTCTATATGCCATATATTTATGATTTGGGGCCAAGGGCTTATAGGCTCCACTGCAAAATCTATAACAGAGCATTGACACTGGCACCCCTTAGGCATCAGGACCCGGATGCGACTGCGATGTCTGAATCATCCATGTTGGTGATGATGATTTTATGCATAAAGGAATTACATAATGAGTATCATCAAATATTGCCTGAAAGTGCTATGATTCGTGTTTTGTTATTATTTTTTTCCACTTCATGCACTTGCATTATGAGGCAATGGACAGGATGTGTGCCCATGTACGTGATATTTAACATTAAGTCATATGACTGCAGCTGGTTATCTAAGGATTTCATATGCAGGCTGATAAACTCTGTATGGTGCAACCAAAGAGGCAGATCCGAAACTGAACTTAATCTAGAAGGCACCTTCTGCACATAGATATAATTAGCATTTAGAGAATATTATTATTGTTATTATTATTATTATATTTTTATTTTATTATACTATTTTTTGTATTATTTGTGAATTATATTATACATTAATAACTAGTAATAATATTTATGAATGCATAATATAATACACATAATATGTAGCATAATAAAAAATACATCTAAAATCTAAAATATATAATTATAATAATTCAATTATTATTATTATTATTATTATTATTATTATGTTAGTAAATGTCATTGAACATGACAGTGCAGACCTGAAGATATACATAAAAATCCTCAAATTTCATCCTAGCATTTACCATATTGAAAATCAATCTACTACTTATCCACTACTTGGGCAACCTCTCTCAATTAGCATATTTGCCCACAGTAAAGTAATAAGGCTGCGTTCACACGTTCAGTATTTGGTCAGTATTTTACATCAGTATCTATAAGCCAAAACCAGTAGTGGGTGATAAATACAGAAGTGGTGACTGGTTTCTATTATACTTTTCCTCCAATTGTTCCACTCCTGGTTTTGGCTACAAATACTGATGTATGATTGTGATCTAACACTTATACTCACCTCCAGTGCAGGCGCCATTCCAGCAGTGTCGGCACTGCCTCTCTCAGGGATTGCGTGACATTGTTGTGTCACGCAATCCCTGTGGTCAATCAGCTTCCGCTTTACTCTCCTTCAGGCAAATCATCCAGAGGTAGGGGAGATGCATCTCTGTCACTTTCTCCGGATGCATGTGATAAATAAGGCGGGGAGAGTAAAGTCCACCATAAATGGCCACAGGGATCCCGTGACCTAACAACGTCACACAATCCCTGGGAGAGGCAGTGCGGGCACCGCTGGAATGGCCCCAGCTCTGGAGGTGAGTGTAACTGTTATTATATAATTAGCTGGGAAACATAGGGATTTAAAAGGAGTTGTCCAAGTAGTGGACAACCCCTTTAAAGGGATTGTTCAGATAAAATAATTCTGACCAATCTCTTTCAATTAGTAAACAATACAAGTTACTATCATACTTTATTTCTGATCCTGGTCCAGGAGTACCGATAACGTTGGTGTTGGCACATGACTGGAGCTGAGTGTGAAGGGGGGGCTGGCGGACTGCTTATTTGAGTAGCTAAGCCAGCCCCCTTCTCGGTATACACAATGGCTGTTAAATAGAAGGGGTCTGGCTTAGCTACTCAAGTGAGCAGTTATCCACCTCTTTCCAAGCATAATAGTGGTCATGTGACAACATAGGAAATGTCGGGAAGAAACAGAAGAGTGTGTGGTCACATGATTCATATCAGACTGAGGAAGACGACCATGTACAGTGCTCCACTATCTCTGTTAGCCCCAAAGTCTTTGAATACTGAAAGCAGGGCGTATGTTTGACTCCTGCTAAATTCAAACAGGAAAATGATTGGTTGGAATGTAGTGGATAAGATGAATGTATCCTATCCTGTCAGTAGGTAATATTTTTTTAATCTGGGAAAACACATTCAAATGATAATATTTAATTGCCTGAAGACACCACTAGAGGGAGCTAATTAGCTTAGTGCAAGCTGCTATGTATTGTATGCGGTATGCAGTTGGCTCCTAAGCTCCCTCTAGTGGTGACTGCAGGTGTTAGAATGTTTAAAAGAGTTTTCCAGGATGGACAGAAAAGTTTGCAGTCGCTGTATGTGACTGTAGACTACCAAATTCTAGCAGTGTGCAATGTGCAACTGTCAGGATTCCCCTTATTCCCATCTTGAGCAGGAGGTGGTGTGACTGCATGTATATGATTTGCTAACTTGCGGTCATGATTAGAGTCTCAACTGCTTCTTTCAATATTCTATTGAGAAAAGCTGATGACAATCTACTCGGTATGTGACTGCAAGTATGCAAATTGCATACTCATGGTCACATGACCTTCTATTTGCTCCGGAGAATAATGGAGAACTAGCTGTTTCCAGCCAGCTAACGCTCGGCACACTCACTGCCATCTAATTAATGCTGCTAGTGATTAAACTAAAGTAAATAATGTCAACATTCAATAGCGCTTCCGCAGGTGGTAAAGTAACTTAAAATGAAGTTAATAACAATAATAATCATTAAAAATCTGAATAATACTAATAATACATTTTATTCACAGTGTAAAATCAAAAACAAACTGGATTTAGTAAGATGTGCGTTTTTTATTCATTCCAGCATCTAAACAAATTTCATATGAACCATAAATTAAGTTAAAATTTCTCTGTAAACACAATTAAATTGTGGGGATGGAGCCTCATGTGGTAATGAGTGAGGATGGAGCCTCGTGTGGTAATGTGTGGGGACGGAGCCTCGTGTGGTAATGTGTGAGGACGGAGCCTCGTATGGTAATGTGTGGGGACAGAGCCTCGTGTGGTAATGTGTAGAGACAGAGCCTCGTGTGGTAATGTGTGAGGACGGTGCCTCGTGTGGTAATGTGGGGGGGCGGGATTATGTGTGATAATGTGGTGGGGGCAGGATTATGTGTGGTAATGTGGTGGAGGGCGGGATTATCTGTGGTAATGTGGTGGGGGGCGGGAATATGTGTGGTAATGTGGTGGGGGGGCAGGATTATCTGTGGTAATGTGGTGGGGGCGGGATTATGTGTGGCGATGTGGTGGGGGTGGGATTATGTGTGGTAATGTGGTGGGGGGCGGGATTATGTGTGGTAATGTGGTAGGGGGGCGGGATTATGTGTGGTGATGTGGTGGGGTGGCGGGATTGTGTGTGGTAATGTGGTGGGGGGATTATGTGTGGTGATGTGGTGGGGGCGGGATTATGTGTGGTGATGAGGTGGGGTAGGATTATGTGTGGTAATGTGGTGGGGGGCGGGATAATGTGTGGTAATGTGGTGGGGGGGCGGGTGTTGTGAATTCTGCTTTTGGGCTCCCTCCGGTGGTTGTAGGTGGTAATGCAGTTGTCCCTGAGTTGCTGTCCTGGTTAGGTGTATCTGCTGATTGCAGTTCTGACTGGGGTATTTAGGCGTGCAGGATTCATTAGTCCTTGCCAGTTGTCCATGGTTGTTGGGAGGTTTTGGTCCTGGTTTGGTTCCTTCTGCCTTCTGCCAAATCAGCAAAGATAAGTGTCTGGTTTTGTTTCGGTGGCACACATGCTGTGTGCTTAATAATTCTCTGCTATTCAGTGTTTTTTTGTCCAGCTTAGATTGTGTCAGTATTTTCTCAGTCTTGTTGGATTCTCTGGAGTGGCAGATATACATTCCAAGTCTTTAGTTAGATTGTGGAACTTTTTGTATTGTCTGCTGTGGATATTTTTTGGAAGGGTTTTAATACTGACCGCTTAGTATTCTGTCCTATCTTTCCCTATTTAGCTAGAGTGGCCTCTTTTGCTGAATCCTGTTTTCTGCCTGCGTGTGTCTTTCCTCTCCTACTCACAGTCAATATTCGTGGGGGGCTGCCTATCCTTTGGGGTTCTGCTCTGAGGCAAGGTAGTATTCCTATTTCCATCTATAGGGGTATTTAGTCCTCCGGCTGTGTCAAGGTGTCTAGGGTTTGTTAGGCACACCCCACGGCTACTTCTAGTTGCGGTGTTAGTTCAGGTTTTGCGGTCAGTACAGTTTCCACCTACTCCAGAGAAAGTTCATGCGGCTCCAAAGTCACCGGATCATAACAGGCGGGATTATGTGTGGTAATGTGGTGGGGGGATTATCTGTGGTAATGTGGTGGGGCGGGATTATGTGTGGTAATGTGGTGGGGGCAGGATTATGTGTGGTAATGTGGTGGGGGGATTATCTGTGGTAATGTGGTGGGGGCGGGATTATGTGTGGTAATGTGGTGGGGGCGGGATTATGTGTGGTAATGTGGTGGGGGGCGGGATTATCTGTGGTAATGTGGTGGGGGGCTGGATTATGTGTGGTAATGTGGTGGGGGCGGGATTATGTGTGGTGATGTGGTGGGGTCAGGATTATGTGTGGTAATGTGGTGGAGGCGGGATTATGTGTGGTAATGTGGTGGGGGGGTGGGATTATGTGTGGTGATGTGGTGGGGGGCGGGATTATGTGTACTGATGTGGTGGGGGCAGTATTATGTGTGGTGATGTGGTGGGGGGCGGGATTATGTGTGGTGATGAGGTGGGGGTGCGTAATTATCTGTGGTAATGTGGTTGGGGGCGGGATTATGTGTGGTAATGTGGTGGGGGTGGGACTATGTGTGGTGATGTGATGGGGCGGGATTATGTGTGGTAATGTGGTGCGGGGCGGGATTGTGTGTGGTAATGGGGTGGGGGGCAGGATTATGTGTGATGTGGTGGGGGGCGGAGCTACTGTGCAGGGGGTGGGATTAGCGAGTGTGATGTGGTGGGGGGGTGGGATTATGTGTGATGATGTGGTGGGGGCGGGATTATGTGTGATGATGTGGTGGGGGCGGGATTATGTGTGGTAATGTGGTGGGTGGGATTATCTGTAGTAATGTGGTGGGGGGCGGGATTATGTGTGGTGATGTGGTGGGGGCGGGATTATGTGCGGTGATGTGTTGGTGGGGGATTATGTGTGATGACGTGGTGGGGGGCGGGATTATGTGTGGTAATGTGGTGGGGGGGCGGGATTATGTGTGGTGATGTGTTGGGGGCGGGATTATGTGTGGTGATGTGGTGGGGGGCGGGATTATGTGTGGTGATGTGGTGGGGGGCAAGATTATGTGTGGTGATGTGTTGGGGGGCGGGATTATGTGTGGTGATGTGGGGGGGTGGGATTATGTGTGGTGATGTGGTGGGGGGGCGGGATTATGTGTGGTGATGTGTTGGGGGGGCGGGATTATGTGTGGTGATGTGGTGGGGCGGGATTATGTGTGGTGATATGGTGGGGGCTGGATTATGTGTGGTAATGGGGTGGGGTTTGGGATTATGTGTGGTGATGTGTTGGGGGGGCGGGATTATGTGTGGTGATGGGGTGGGGGGCAGGATTATGTGTGGTGATGTGGTGGGGGGCTGGATTATGTGTGGTAATGGGATGGGGGACGGGATTATGTGTGGTAATGCGGAGGGGGGCGGGAGTATGTGTGGTGATGTGGTGGGGGGCGGAATTATGTGTGGTGATGTGGTGGGGGGCTGGATTATGTGTGGTAATGGGGTGGGGGGCGGGATTATGTGTGGTGATGTGTTGGGGGGGCGGGATTATGTGTGGTGATGTATTGGGGGGGCGGGATTATGTGTGGTGATGTGTTGGGGGCGGGATTATGTGTGGTGATGTGGTGGGGGGGCGAGATTATGTGTGGTGATATGATGGGGTCTGGATTATGTGTGGTAATGGGGTGGGGGGTGGGATTATGTGTGGTGATGTGTTGGGGGGCGGGATTATGCGTGGTGAAGCGGTGGGGGGTGGGATTTTGTGTGGTGATGTGGCGGTGGGTGGAATTATGTGTGGTGATGTGGTGGGGGCGGGATTATGTGTAGTAACGTGGTGGGGGGACAGGATTATGTGTGGTAATGTGGGGAGCGGGATTATGTGTGGTGATGTGTTGGGGGCGGGATTATGTGTGGTGATGTGGTGGGGGGCAGGATTATGTGTGGTGATGTGGTGGGGGGCAAGATTATGTGTGGTGATGTGTTGGGGGGCGGGATTATGTGTGGTGATGTGGGGGGGCGGGATTATGTGTGGTGATGTGGTGGGGGGGCGGGATTATGTGTGGTGATGTGTTGGGGGGGCGGGATTATGTGTGGTGATGTGGTGGGGCGGGATTATGGGTGGTGATATGGTGGGGGCTGGATTATGTGTGGTAATGGGGTGGGGTTTGGGATTATGTGTGGTGATGTGTTGGGGGGGCGGGATTATGTGTGGTGATGGGGTGGGGGGCAGGATTATGTGTAGTGATGTGGTGGGGGCTGGATTATGTGTGGTAATGGGATGGGGGACGGGATTATGTGTGGTAATGCGGAGGGGGGCGGAAGTATGTGTGGTGATGTGGTGGGGGGCGGAATTATGTGTGGTGATGTGGTGGGGGGCTGGATTATGTGTGGTAATGGGGTGGGGGGCGGGATTATGTGTGGTGATGTGTTGGGGGGGCGGGATTATGTGTGGTGATGTATTGGGGGGGGCGGGATTATGTGTGGTGATGTGTTGGGGGCGGGATTATGTGTGGTGATGTGGTGGGGGGGTGAGATTATGTGTGGTGATATGATGGGGTCTGGATTATGTGTGGTAATGGGGTGGGGGGTGGGATTATGTGTGGTGATGTGTTGGGGGGCGGGATTATGCGTGGTGAAGCGGTGGGGGGCGGGATTTTGTGTGGTGATGTGGTGGGGGCGGGATTATGTGTAGTAACGTGGTGGGGGGACAGGATTATGTGTGGTAATGTGGGGAGCGAGATTATGTGTGGTAATGTGGTGGGGGGGTGGGATTATGTGTGGTGATGTGTTGGGGGGGATTATGTGTGGTGATGTGGTGGGGGGCGGGATTATTTGTGGTGATGTGGTGGGGGGGCGGGATTATGTGTGGTAATGTGGTGGGGGCGGGATTATGTGTGGTGATGTGTTGGGGGCGGGATTATGTGTGGTGATGTGGTGGGGGGCGGGATTATGTGTGGTGATGTGGTGGGGGGGCGGGATTATGTGTGGTGATGTGTTGGGGGCGGGATTTTGTGTGGTGATATGGTGGGGGCTGGATTATGTGTGGTAATGGGGTGGGGGGTGGGATTATGTGTGGTGATGTGGTGGGGGGCTGGATTATGTGTGGTAATGGGGTGGGGGACGGGATTATGTGTGGTAATGCGGAGGGGGGCGGGATTATGTGTGGTAATGTGGTGGGGGGCGGGATTATGTGTGGTGATGTGGTGGGGGGCTGGATTATGTGTGGTAATGGGGTGGGGGCGGGATTATGTGTGGTGATGTGTTGGGGGGGCGGGATTATGTGTGGTGATGTATTGGGGGGCGGGATTATGTGTGGTGATGTGTTGGGGGCGGGATTATGTGTGGTGATGTGGTGGGGGGGCGAGATTATGTGTGGTGATATGGTGGGGTCTGGATTATGTGTGGTAATGGGGTGGGGGTGGGATTATGTGTGGTGATGTGTTGGGGGGCACAATTATGCGTGGTGAAGCGGTGGGGGGGCGGGATTATGTGTGGTGATGTGGCAGTGGGCGGAATTATGTGTGGTGATGTGGTGGGGGCAGGATTATGTGTAGTAACGTGGTGGGGGGACGGGATTATGTGTGTGTGGTAATGTGGGGAGCGGGATTATGTGTGGTAATGTGGTGGGGGGGTGGGATTATGTGCGGTGATGTGTTGGGGGGATTATGTGTGATGATGTGGTGGGGGGCGGGATTATGTGTGGTGATGTGGTGGGGGGCGGGATTATTTGTGGTGATGTGGTGGGGGGGCGGGATTATGTTTGGTGATGTTTTGGGGGCGGGATTATGTGTGGTGATGTGGTGGGGGGGCGGGATTATGTGTGGTGATGTGGTGGGGGGCGGGATTATGTGTGGTGATGTGGTGGGGGGGCGGGATTATGTGTGGTGATGTGTTGGGGGGCGGGATTATGTGTGGTGATGTGTTGGGGGGGTGGGATTATGTGTGGTGATGTGGTGGGGGGGCGGGATTATGTGTGGTGATGTGGTGGGGGGGCGGGATTATGTGTGGTGATGTGTTGGGGGGTGGGATTATGTGTGGTGATGTGGTGGGGGAGCGGGATTATGTGTGGTAATGTAGTGGGGGGGCGGGATTATGTGTGGTGATGTGTTGGGGGCGGGATTATGTGTGGTGATGTGGTGGGGGGCGGGATTATGTGTGGTGATGTGGTGGGGGGCGGGATTATTTGTGGTGATGTGGTGGGGGAGCGGGATTATGTGTGGTAATGTGGGGGGGGGGCGGGATTATGTGTGGTGATGTGTTGGGGCGGGATTATGTGTGGTGATGTGGTGGGGGGGCGGTATTATGTGTGGTGATGTGGTGGGGGGGCGGGATTATGTGTGGTGATGTGGTGGGGGGGCGGGATTATTTGTGGTGATGTGGTGGGGGAGCGGGATTATGTGTGGTATTGTGGTAGGGGGGCGGGATTATGTGTGGTGATGTGTTGGGGGCGGGATTATGTGTGGTGATGTGGTGGGGGGCGGGATTATGTGTGGTGATGTGGTGGGGGGGCGGGATTATGTGTGGTGATGTGGTGGGGGGCGGGATTATGTGTGGTGATGTGTTGGGGGGTGGGATTATGTGTGGTGATGTGGTGGGGGGGCGGGATTATGTGTGGTGATGTGGTGGGGGGGCGGGATTATGTGTGGTGATGTTGTGGGGGGGCGGGATTATGTGTGGTGATGTGGTGGGCGGGATTATGTGTGGTGATGTGTTGGGGGGTGGGATTATGTATGGTGATGTGGTGGGGGGCGGGATTATGTGTGGTAATGGGATGGGGGGCGGGATTATGTGTGGTGATGTGGTGGGGGGGCGGGATTATGTTTGTAATGGGGTGGCGGGCGAGATTATGTTTGTAATGGGGTGGCGGGCGGGATTATGTTTGTAATGGGGTGGCAGGTGGGATTATGTGTGGTAATGGGGTGGGGGGCAGGATTATGTGTGGTGATGTGTTGGGGGGCGGGATTATCTGTGGTAATGTGGTGGGGGCGGGATTATGTATGGTGATGCGGTGGGGGCAGGATTGTGTGTGGTAATGGGGTGGGGGGGCGGGATTATGTGTGGTGATGTGGGGGGCAGAGCTACTGTGCAGGGGGAGGGATTAGCGAGTAATGGCAATGCCTCTTATATATATAGATCCTGACAGTGTGAGCATTGCGCACTGTTACCATTCAGCAATCTACAGTTAGAGTGACTAAATACTTTTCTGCTCAATTCATAAACCCCCTTTATTTGAGTTGTTTCCGGATACAGTTTGTTACAACACAACAAACTGTGCCTTACCCATTGTCCCCGGGTCCACGGCTGTGTCAGTTATTGGCTTCAGCGCCCGAAGTCATGTTGACAGAGTTGCAGCCAATCAGCTATCTTATCTACTCGGGCAGATCCCCTAAGCTGAGTGATTGGCTGCTATGCTGTTGTTGTGACATCAGTGCTGCAGCCAGTCACTGACACCAGGAGCTGTGGACCTGGGGACGGTGAGTAAGGGACCAATTTTAATTTTTTTTGCTAATTACACCTGGGACCAGGATTTTCTGGAAGGGAACATCTCCTTTATATTTTAACTATAAAGAAATAAGCCAGGAAGGAATCCGAAATTGACAAATATGCGGATTGCTGCTGTGGATCTCTTTTCTGTATGGTCCTTGGAGGCACTTTTACATGTCCGCACATGCAGATAATGGTGCACTGATGCACTCCCTGACACATGGTGTGCTGCTCCACTTGGGAGTAATAGAGAGGTATGTAACGAGCGCTACCTTTCTGGATGTGTGGCTCGTACTGATAGATTTTACTCATTTCCTCCTTTTCATTTTCCAAGTGAGAAAGATTAAGGAAAATGAACAATTCTGGTTGAGAGTGATCGCAGCGCGACCAGGGTTCAGCAGTTCACCTGTATGTTTCCTTTTTTGAAGAATACATTTTTAACTTCTTTGTTATTCAGGAAGTAATCAGGATGTAACTATGGAAATATATGAATGCAGAGGAAATGTAACAAGCGGGATAATCCAGCCAGAAAACTCAGCTGCATTCATTTTTATTTTATACAATAACAACATCCTAAATTAATCAGGAAAAAATATAATACGGGAAGGCGCTGTCATTACGTAAGCGATTCAAGGTGAAGAAAAAAAACAGATATGTTTCATTGTCCGCATTCTCAGAACGCTGCCCCCCCGACATGTTCAGAGCTGCTGAAATAAATCGCCTTGTTACAAACCCAAACCAAGATTCTTCCTTCTTTTCATTTCTCTGCCAAGACTACTAAAGATGTTGTTTCTTGGACAATTTCTTTTTATTGGAAGAATCCTAAAAATAAGATTTCAGGGTGATCCGTTGAAATTTGAAAGCAAATTTATTGTTTAGTTTTTCTGCAGTGTCCCCGCAGAGGACATGGAGTATTACACAGTACATAGTGAAGACAATAGGCTGTCTATTTAAAGGGAATCTGTCAGCAGGTTTTAGCTATATATTCCGAGAGCAGCACGATGTAGTGTCAGAGACCCCGATTCCAGCGATGTGTCACTTACTTGGCTGCTCGGTGTAGTTTTGACAGAATCCCTGTTTTGTCTGATGTAAATCTAGCAGAGCTAAGACTTCTGGGTTTCTGTATAACCCCGCCCACACCCCTGATTGGCAGGTTTCTTGGTACACTGTACATTCTCAGCAAGCAGCCAATCAGTGGTGAGGGGAGGGGTTCCATCGATTAGCTGGACCGCCAGGCACCTGAGATCTAGTCAGACACTGATGATATCCTGATGATAAAACACTGATTGTATTGATACTACAGCACACAGCCTAGTAAGTGACACATCTCTCGAATCAGGCTTACTTGCCCCATAGTATGCTGCTCCTGGATTAAATAACAAAAACTTGCTGACAGATTCCCTTTAAAAAAAACAGGAAAAAAACTACTTCTATCTCCTCATAAAATGAGTATCCCCCAAAAAGTAAAAAATTCACAGTATACTAGAAAATTATAAAAACGAAGCAAAGAAAAGCAGCAACAAATAGAGGGTGCTTTTCTAGTATACAAAATATTAGTAGTAAAAAGGAACACAACCAAGTCAGAACTAAGAAGCACACCAGTAAATACAAGAGTATAATTGATTAATTAGTTAGTATAAATTTTATTAAAGTAAAAAAATACCCTCAACTCAACAATTTTTTAGATAATAAAATGTATATTAGTTAATTAATCATGTATCCTCTTGTATTTGTTAGTGTGCATATTAGTTCTGGATTGTTTGTTTTGCTTTATTATAAAATTATGTAGCTGGCATGAAATAAATTGCTGAAAAAATAATAAAAAAACATTTTTTATTTCTCTCTCCATCTAAATTGATGGTAACTGACTTCTCTTAATATCTTAGAAGTTAGTTACCATCGGCTGAGCGGCAGAGAGAGAAGTAGTTCAAATAAATAATTAAAAGCTAAGATTTACCCCTATTCTAGTATACCGTGAATTTGCAATGTGGACATTTAGGATTGAAAGACTTTTATTATTAAGGGGCTCATTTATTTTTCTGTTTTATTCGATGTAACATAGTAGAATTATAAGGTATAACCTATGTGTAGGACAGATTCAGCTCTAGTGTTCCATCATACATTCTGGTAATTGCTGTGTCCATTGCTTCCATCTATTACACATTCACTATGTCAGTCACAGTCTGTGAACACTTTATTCTTCTCTCTTGATAATAATCAGAATGTGGAAATTTCAATTAGCAGGATAAGATTATGCGAGTAGTAGTTACGCTATCATAGTAGTTACATTATCATCCCCATCACCCGACCCATTGACGTAACACAAGACTTGTTTTTTCTTAAGCTAACGAATATCATTACAATCTTTGACCTATAAATGTCTGACAAGTGGTTAGCGTAAAAGACGCCATTAATTCTATGTCTTAAAATAATCGGTTCTTTCAAGAAATAAACTTGGTACACTATGTAACAGTACAAGTGACCCTCTTCCTAATCTCCACCGTGACGCCATGGGCTGTGACAGGACAGATAGGAGGTCTACAATGTGTGACTTCCCATTTGATAATTTTGTCATTGCGGTGACAATTGAATCTTTAGATATTTATAAATGTTACTAATGGAGCAAAATGAATGGTTTATTGGTAAAATAGAAGAATATACGCTTTCGAGTTATCATCATCATTCTCAGGTGTCCACTTGACCACAAAGATTATGGACCAGGAGAAGGTCAATGATAAAACTTATTGCAAAATTCATTGTTATTGGTGGCATGATTGGTAAATGTCACAAGTAGCCCAAATAAGTAAGGAATCAATGTCTATAAAATGAATAGCTAAAGCGAGTCTCTAGAAAAAAATTGGAAATACCTGAGAGAAGGCACCTCATCCAACACCAAAAGTTATACTACTCTGTTACGAGCGATGGAGCCTCCTTCACTGGTGGAGTTAGCCTTTCTTCTGTTTTTATCTTTTTTTTTTTTAAAGAGGATCACTTTGAAAAAAGCCAAGCAGGGATTTCTTGACCAACTACAGAAGTGGTGCAGCAGCCACAGAACAATGTTATAGGGTTCCAAAATCCATGATCCATAGTCCTCCAGAAGTCTGGGCAGCATGGAGAATTTTTGGAAATCTTTGAATAATCACAAAAGACTTTTATAGTCAGTAGACATGAGTAGCTAGCCAGATCATTGAATCAAGAGGAGTTAAGACGCCTAAACAACCTCAATGACTGTCAAACGCCCCATATGGATGCATACATGGGTCAGCATGTAATTCTCAATATGGAGAAGGAAGTACGAAGCTGACAGATACTTCTAGCAGTGGTTTATCTGCCATAAAAACAATGTATCTGCATGGAGATCTAATTCAAACAGAAGCAGAAGGGCCTCGTTGATTATTATGCTGCATGCAGAACTTTTTGTTCTTGGCTAAAAAACTGATAACAATCCAGATGAATCTGATAATAATCAATAAAGTCCCTCTCCTTATAATTGCATCAATTAGCAAATGGCAAATAGGTCAATTTTGGGCATGAATCATGTTTGTGTGTTCCTAAAACTGAACAGATGAACAGAAATCCCAATTGAATGTTTGAACAGGTCCAGTCCTGCTGAAACTTCTACATGAGCGGGACTGAGCATGCTGGACTGTCAAACAAGAACAGAGTTAAATTTGTTTCCCAGTGGTCGGTAGCGAGGGGTCAGTAAATTTCCCTCTCCCGCTGGAATGCTTGGATAATCCAGATGGGTGTTAATTTTTATGGAGCATTGTCATGAAACGTGAATGTCAGTTGAAGCCAACTTTTATTTTTGACTAAAAATGAACCATACGGCGCTGCTTAATTGCTCCAGGTGAATAAGCAGCAAGTATATGGACGAAAATCACTCCCAATCCTCCCAGAAATGGTTAATCAAAGAAAACAATATGTGATATTTGTGCTAAGTTCACCTATATGAAGCCATAAATAGTTAAAATACTGGGAAATGTCATAAACAAGGTTCCCCACACAGGACTGTGATTAACAAGATGTGTTTACCTTAATATCAAAGAAAAGGAAATCTGTGTCCTAGTGCTGACATGCGGAAAGGTCCTTCACTCATGCGCTGAAGGGTTGGTATCTGAAACCTTCTCTGAATCTCTGTTCCAAAAATGTCCAATATGTTGCAGAGCAAATAGTAGTATAGGAGACGCTGTCCCGGCCGGTGACTAGCGTACTCCCCCAGAGCTTGGTAACTGCCGTGCACAGGCAGTGGCGGCCACGTGTATAGAGCTGAAGCCGTCAAGGTGCAGGACCTTGTGTGACGTCACAGTCACGTGATGTGTACACGTGACCAGCTGCAAAGCTGCGGAGCTACGGAGCTACGAGTAGCACACAGGACCAACTAATCCTACGCGTTTCAGAGTCACTGACTCCTTCATCAGGATTAGTTGGTCCTGTGTGCTACTCGTAGCTCCGTAGCTCCGCAGCTCCGCAGCTTTGCAGCTGGTCACGTGTACACATCACGTGACTGTGACGTCACACAAGGTCCTGCACCTTGTCGGCTTCAGCTCTATACACGTGGCCGCCACTGCCTGTGCACGGCAGTTACCAAGCTCTGGGGGAGTACGCTAGTCACCGGCCGGGACAGCGTCTCCTATACTACTATTTGCTCTGCAACATATTGGACATTTTTGGAACAGAGATTCAGAGAAGGCTTCAGATACCAACCCTTCAGCGCATGAGTGAAGGACCTTTCCGCATGTCAGCACTAGGACACAGATTTCCTTTTCTTTGATATTAAGGTAAACACATCTTGTTAATCACAGTCCTGTGTGGGGAACCTTGTTTATGACATTTCCCAGTATTTTAACTATTTATGGCTTCATATAGGTGAACTTAGCGCAAATATCACATATTGTTAACTTTTATTTTTGGTTGGCTATTTATGTACCAATATCCAGTCCTCAATAAATTCCATGTGCAGTCAGTAAATGCTGCCATCATAGAGATTACATGATCATTACATACAGTTAAAATTTGATTACTACAGGAGCCAGTATTGGGCCCTTTTCTTTTTAACATATTTATTAATGACAGAGTAGACTTTCAATATTTGCAGATGATATTAAATTCTGCAAGGCAATAAACACAGAAGAAGTTAATGTAATGTTACAGAGGGATTTTGTAAGCTGGAGGCTTGTGCTGAGAAATGGCAATTGAAGTACAGTATAATGTACATAAATGTAAGGTCATGCACTAGAGCAGAAGAAATTAAATGCACAGTGTGGAAAATAAGTATTTGATACACTGCCGATTTAGCAAGTTTTCCCACCCACAAAGAATGGAGAGATCTGAAATTTTTATCGTAGGTACACTTCAACTGTGAGAGACAGAATTTAAAAATAAAAACACATTTTGTGATTTTTAAATAATTAAATTGCATTCAATTGCATGAAATAAGTAATTGATCACCTACCAACCAGCAAGAATTCTGGTTCTCACAGACCTGTTAGTTTTTCTTTAAAGGCCCCGTCTCACATAGCGAGATCGCTAGCGAGATCGCTGCTGAGTCACAAGTTTTGTGACGCAACAGCGACCTCCATAGCGATCTCGCTATGTGTGACACGTACCAGCGATCAGGCCCCTGCTGCGAGATCGCTGGTCGTGTCGGAATGGCCTGGACCTTTTTTTGGTCGTTGAGGCCCCGCTGACATTGCTGAATCGGTGTGTGTGACACCGATCCAGCGATGTCTTCACTGGTAACCAGGATAAACATCGGGTTACTAAGCGCAGGGCCGCGCTTAGTAACCCGATGTTTACCCTGGTTACCAGCGTAAATGTAAAAAAAAACAAACAGTACATACTCGCCTTCTGATGTCCGTCAGGTCCCTTGCCGTCTGCTTCCTGCTCTCACTGACTGCCGGCCGTACAGTGAGAAGTGAGAGCACAGCAGTGACGTCACCGCTGCGCTCTGCTCTCACTGTACGGCGGCTCAGTCAGAGCAGGAAGCAGACGGCAAGGGACCTGGACACCGAAAGGCGAGTATGTACTGTTTGTTTTTTTTGGTAACCAGGGTAAACATCGGGTTACTAAGCGCGGCCCTGCGCTTAGTAACCCGATGTTTACCCTGGTTACCCGGGTGCTGCAGGGGGACTTCGGCATCGTTGAAGACAGTTTCAACGATGCCGAAGTCGTTCCCCTGATCGTTGGTCGCTGGGGAGAGCGGTCTGTGTGACAGCTCCCCAGCGACCACACAGCGACTTACCAACGATCACGGCCAGGTCATATCGCTGGTCGTGATCGTTGGTAAATCGCTTAGTGAGACGGGGCCTTAAGAAGCCCTCCTACTCTGCACTCATTACCTGTATTAATTGCACCCGTTTGAACGTGTTACCTGTATAAAAGACACCTGTCCACACACTCAATCAATCACACTCCAACCTCTCCAAGCAGCTTGGTGAGAAGGCAACAACTGTTGGCACAATTATTAGAAAATGGAAGAAACAGAAGATGACTGTCAATCTTCCTCGGTTTGGGGCTTCATGCATGCATCCATCTCGCCTTGTGTGGTAAGGATGATTCTGAGAAAAGTCAGGAATCAGACCATAACTACATGGGAGGAACTGGTCATTGACCTGAAGAGAGCTGGGACCACAGTCTCAAACATTACCTTTAGTAACACACTACGCCGTCATGGATTAAAATCCTGCTGGGCAAGCAAAGTCACCTTGCTCACACCAGCACATGTCCAGGCCCATTTCAAGTTTGTTAACGACCATCTAGATGACCAGAGGAGGCATGGGAGAAGGTGATGTGATCAGATGAGACCAAAACAGAACTTTTTGGTATCAACTCCACTCGCCGTGTTTGGAGGAAAAAGAAGGATGAGTACAACCCCAAAAACACATTCCCAACCGTGAAGCATGGTGGGGGAAACAGCATATTTTGGGGTGCTTTTATACAAAAAGAACAGGGTGACTGAACCGTATTGAAGGAAGGATGGATGGGGTCATGTATCATGAGATTTGGTCCAAAAACCTCTTTCCCTCAGTAAGAGAATTGAAGATGGGTCGTGGCTGCGTCTTCCAGCATGACAATGACCCAAAACACACAGCCAGGGCAACTAAGGAGTGGCTCCACAAGAAGTATTTCAAGGTCCTAGAGTGGCTTAGAAAGTCTTCAGTCCAGAACCCAATAGAACAATTCTGGAGGGAGCTGAAACTCAATAATGCCCAGTGACAGCCTTGAAACTTGAAAGATCTGGAGAAGATCTGTATGGAGGAGTGGGCCAAAATTCCTGCTGCAGTGTGTGCAAACGTGGTCAAGAACTACAGGAAATGTCTGACCTCTGTAATTTCAAACCAAGGTTTCTGTAGCAAATTTTAAGAACTGTTTTCCTATTTTATCAAACACTTATTTCATGCAATACAATGCAATTTATACAATGTGATTTTCTGTATTTTTTAAGATTCAGTCTGTCACAGTTGAAGTGTACCTATGATAAAAATTACAGACCTCTCCATTCTTTGTAGGTGGGAAAACGTACAAAATTGGCAGTGTATCAAATACTTATTTTCCCCACTATATAATTAAGCACTAAATTGTAAAAACTGGGTAAAACTGTTGCTGAAAAAGACTTTAGTGACCAGAGTCAGACAGCTTATGCCTGGGAGAAAGAAATCATGGAATGCATTATCAGAGGCATAGATGCTCATGCAAAAACATAGTTTTGCCTCTATACAAGTCCCTAGTGCAGCCACACTTAGAAGACTGTGTACAATTTTGGTCTCCGGTGAAGAAGAAGGTGCAGAGAAGAGCAGCCAAGGTGATTAGGGAAATTGGTGGACTACAATACCAAGACAGGGTATCAAACTTGGGGTTATTCTGTTTGGTAAAAACTAGGCTTAGGGGCGACCTTATTAAATGAACTATATGGCTGCCATCACACGATCAGTATTTGGTCAGTATTTTACCTCAGTATTTGTAAGCCAAAACCAGGAGTGGGTGATAAATACAGAAGTGGTGATGGGTTTCTATTATACTTTTCCTCTATTTGTTCCACTCCTGGTTTTGGCTTACAAATACGGAGGTAAAATACTGACCAAATACTGCTAGTGTGACGGCAGCCTATGAGGGGATGGTACAAAGATCTTTCTAATGATCTTTTTACACCTAGGCCTGCTATGATGACAAGGAGGTATACGCTACGTCAAGAGTAAGGGTAGGTGCACACGTTCAGGATTTTTTGCGGTTTTTTCGCTATAAAAACACGATAAAATCGTGAAAAAAACGCTTACATATGCCTCCCATTATTTTCAGTGTATTCCGTATATCTTGTGCAAATGTTGCATTTTTTTCCTCGAAAAAATCGCATTGCAGAAAAAAAAGCAACATGTTCATTAATTTGCAGAATCGCGGGGATTCCGCACACATAGGAATGCATTGATCTGCTTACTTCCCGCATGGGGTTATGCCCACCATGCGGGAAGTAAGCAGATCATGTGCGGTTGGTACCCAGGGTGGAGGAGAGGAGACTTTCCTCCACGGACTGGGCACCATATAATTGGTAAAAAAAAGAATTAAAATAAAAAATAGTGATATACTCACCCTCTGATGGCCCCGGAGTCTTCCCGCCTCTCATCGGTGCATGCTCTCTCTTCCGTTCCTATAGATGCCCTGTGTGAAGGACCTGCGATGACGTCGCGGTCATATGACCGTGACGTCGCGGTCATTGCAGGTCCTACACACAAAGCAACAGCTGAGGAGATCGGGGGCCATCAGAGGGTGAGTATAACCTTTTTTTTATTTTTTTATAATTTTTAACATTATATCTTTTTACTATTGATGCTGCATAGGCTGCATCTATAGTAAAAAGTTGGGCACACTTGTCATGTGGAGCGCCCCTGCAGCTCCCCAGAGTCCTGGTCGTTGCAGTACTGTGGCTCCGCCACTAAGGGGAGCTATGGTACGTCTGATGGCACTGAAGGAGTTCATCTGACCAGGTATCACAGACACCAATACATTTCACAGCCGGGCCACCAGGGGGAGCTAAGGGTTCTATTCACTAGGCCACTCCCCACCATTGAGGGTAAACTGGGGGTCAGGCAGGAAGTTAGGCAGAAAGCTGACTGGGTTGGAACCAGGCAACACCTTGTGGCAGAGGGTGTTGTGGGAGAAGATTCGGTAGGGTCCCTGTCAGGGGTGGGATCCTGACAGAGGCTTGGCAACTTGAGCGAACGTAACGGGACCGTGCCTGCTCAGTATAGCGGCGGTACCCAAGGAGGGATTGGAAGCGAGATAGATTGTGCTGAGTGAGAAACGAGATCAAAGCAACAAGGAGAATACCAGTAGGAGTCGTGCTGTAAGACCGAGGCAACATCCTACTGAGGCGCACAACCGGCGGCCGGAACGCCGAGGGAGTATTACAATATTCAGCTTCAAGCAATACTCTAAACCAACGGCAGGACAGTCAGTCTAAGGCGGGCTGTCTCACCTAAATCACCTATGCAGTCTTGGGGGGCAACTTGTGGAGAGGGGCGACTCTAGGGTCCCGGAAGAGCTCCGAGCCTACCCGTCATACGGGTGCCGTCCTAACCGTAACATCAGGGAGGAACGGAGGATTAGCAGAACATCATCTAATCGAGTTGTGAGGGAACTTAAGAAACGGACACAACAGTTGTGGGGACTTTCCGTAAGCACAGCAGGGAAGGACCACAACACATAGCGCTAGCAGGAAGGCACAGATTTCCACCTGTTAAGAGAACTCTGGAGGTGCCATTGGACCGGCCGGACTTGCGCAGCCTGGTTATCCGGATTCCGGACTGAGGACCCAGAGATCTTCAGTAAAGAGGTAAAGAGACTGCAACCTGGTGTCCTCGTTATTTACTGCACCGCACCACTACGGCATCACCACCACCATCATCTATCCACATCTATTACTGTATGCCCCTCAGCAGGGTCACAGACCGGGTCTAGCCACCGTGACAACCCCAGAGCAGAGACTCGGAGGCCCGGTACCGGGTACCCCTCGGCCCTGCGGCAGTGGGGGCGCTACAACTTGGCGTCATGAACAGGATCTACTTAAGCCTGAAGAATCAGGTCATGTGTGCCTTGGAGCTGTGATTTATTGTGCTTGGACTGTACTTAATTGCAAAGACTGTGTATTGCCACTTGCCGCCAGAAGTTCCCGCCAAAACCGCCGCCATTACAGCGCTGAGGAGAGCGCAGGAGAAGAAGAAGGGCGTGGAGTGGGCGTAGACGAGCTGGAGAGCGCGAAAGGCAATGGCCGCCCAGTCTAAATATTTCTGTACCTTGAGGACGTGTCCGTCAGCAGCCGAGATCCGCCTCCTGATTCTCAATGGTGAGCGGAGACAGAGAAAACGAAACCGCCCACGAAGGAAAGAGCGGGAAAAGGACCAGGAAGAAGAAGTCAGCGACATGGAGGACGCCATGGCGAGCCGCCAGGAGCCGGAGCGTGGGGTCGGAGCAGAGGACTCCCCCAGCCACCCGGAAGGGCACCGCAACCAGGCCTCCACTGCTGATGCTGAATTCCTGCAGGCCGGAGTGGACGAGCTCAGCGACCGACCCCGGCGGACGCAGCTGAGCACTGAGGCCGGGTGGAAGAAGATCTTCATCTGGAGCCTCGCCGGACGCCTGTCGGCAGCCTCGTCTGGTCCGGAGCAGGAAAGAAGTTCCAGTGCTCCGAAGCTGGAAAGCCAGGCCCTGCCGGAAAGCGGGATGCTGCATGCAGAGATGACAACGCCGCAGCACAAGGCCCCGCAACCAGCGTTCCAGACCCCAGCGGAGGCAGAGCAGACCGGCACCGGAGGGACCGCATCTGAAGCAGGTATGAAGGACGACCCTGCCCTGACGACCGACACCACTCCGGTGACTGCTAGTGCCGCAACTGCTGACTCCATTCCAGTGACTGATCTTGCAGCAGCCACTACCTCTGCTGCAGCAGATGCCCATACTCAAGCTGCGCAGATCTCCATCGCTGCGCATGATTTAACCGTACAAGAAGGACGGATTAACGGCGTTTGTCCAGCACTGGGTGTAACCCTGGACCTCACTTTTCCCAGGCCAAGGAGGGTTAAGTGCCAGGTGCAGCCCTGGAAGCCGTCCAACTAAACCTCGGAGAACCGAAGATTGTAAATAGTTAACTGTTTGTTTTCCTGCTTTTTGCTACTTTAAACCCGACTAGGGTTAACTCTTAAAGGGATCCCTTTGTTGACCCGGGATCCCTATTGCTTTTTGGTTGTTTTTCTACCTTTTGTTTCCTGTTGAAAAGAACTGCTGGGATCATGAACAGTGCATGATACAAACTGCTTGTAAATAGTTTGCACCTTCTTAAAGGTGCTCCCTATTGGTTTTACTTAAAGAAGGACTCTTTGTGAAGATACCGCACCGGAGCCTTTGCTGAGTATGGACTGGTAGCTTGAGAATATGTGCTACCTCATAAAGACTTGGTCCCCTCTTAAAGGGGATGTTCACGTATTGCGCTGATGAACCGTATTGCCTTAAGACAGTTGGGTGGCAATAATGTCTTGGAAAGAGAAAGTAATAATGTTGATATGAACACGTTAAATGTACCTAACTAGTTAAATGTGAAAAGTGTTTGATAATGTTGATGGAAGAACGAGGACAGGAAGTGAACCCGTATGGGGTTAGTGGTGAGTCCTCTTAGGAGCCGTATAGGGATGGCTCAGTGATCCAAAACTGAAAGTAATGTTATGTTCTATACTGTGTATAGTAGTTGAAAATGCAGAAGGCCCGGGCTGAAAGGGGCGGTCCTGTAAAGAAAGGAGAGGCAGTAGGCCTGGAGCAGTTAGGACAGGCGGTCCTGCAGATTTAAAGAAGGAGAATGAAAAGTTAAAATTGCCTTATAATGTGATTATTAGAAGGTCTTTAGTGGATTCAGAGTGTACGTCCTTAAAGGCAAAGTTAAACTATTGTTTGAACCTTTGTACTAAGTAGAATACCCGGTTGGGTAAGAAAAGTTACTTATAGCATGTTGCTATGATATTTAACCATGTTTGTAACGTTCAAGTGTCCTCACCTCCCATAAAGGGAAGCTCTGTTCAAGTATGCTTATTGTTATTGCACTCAACAAAATTGTATGTCTTTTTGCTAACCTGTATTGTTGTTTTCTTCCCAGTCCAGGAGTACTGGATTTAACCGGGGGGAGTGCAGCGCCCCAGAGTCCTGGTCGTTGCAGTACTGTGGCTCCGCCACTAAGGGGAGCTATGGTACGTCTGATGGCACTGAAGGAGTTCATCTGACCAGGTATCACAGACACCAATACATTTCACAGCCGGGCCACCAGGGGGAGCTAAGGGCTCTATTCACTAGGCCACTCCCCACCATTGAGGGTAAACTGGGGGTCAGGCAGGAAGTTAGGCAGAAAGCTGACTGGGTTGGAACCAGGCAACACCTTGTGGCAGAGGGTGTTGTGGGAGAAGATTTGGTAGGGTCCCTGTCAGGGGTGGGATCCTGACAGAGGCTTGGCAACTTGAGCGAACGTAACGGGACCGTGCCTGCTCAGTATAGCGGCGGTACCCAAGGAGGGATTGGAAGCGAGATAGATTGTGCTGAGAGAGAAACGACATCAAAGCAACAAGGAGAATACCAGTAGGAGTCGTGCTGTAAGACCGAGGCAACATCCTACTGAGGCGCACAACCGGCGGCCGGAACGCCGAGAAAGTATTACAATATTCAGCTTCAAGCAATACTCTAAACCAACGGCAGGACAGTCAGTCTAAGGCGGGCTGTCTCACCTAAATCACCTATGCAGTCTTGGGGGGCAACTTGTGGAGAGGGGCGACTCTAGGGTCCCGGAAGAGCTCCGAGCCTACCCGTCATACGGGTGCCGTCCTAACCGTAACATCAGGGAGGGACGGAGGATTAGCAGAACATCATCTAATCGAGTTGTGAGGGAACTTAAGAAACGGACACAACAGTTGTGGGGACTTTCCGTAAGCACAGCAGGGAAGGACCACAACACATAGCGCTAGCAGGAAGGCACAGATTTCCACCTGTTAAGAGAACTCTGGAGGTGCCATTGGACCGGCCGGACTTGCGCAGCCTGGTTATCCGGATTCCGGACTGAGGACCCAGAGATCTTCAGTAAAGAGGTAAAGAGACTGCAACCTGGTGTCCTCGTTATTTACTGCACCGCACCACTACGGCATCACCACCACCATCATCTATCCACATCTATTACTGTACGCCCCTCAGCAGGGTCACGGACCGGGTCTAGCCACCGTGACAACCCCAGAGCAGAGACTCGGAGGCCCGGTACCGGGTACCCCTCGGCCCTGCGGCAGTGGGGGCGCTACACCCCCACTGTCGCAGGGCCGAGGGGTACCCGGTACCGGGCCTCTCTGTCTCAGTTCTGGGAGTGTCACGGTGGCTAGACCCGGTCCGTGACCCTGCTGAGGGGCGTCCAGTAAAAGTTGAGAGTGATGATGTGTGGTGCAGGGTGCGATGAATAACGAGGACACAGGGTTGCAGTCTCTTTACCTCTTTACTGAAGGCTTCAGGATCCTCAATCCGGATTACGGTTAACTGGGCTGTCTGAGACCGGCCGGTCCGATGGCACCTCCAGAGTTCCCTTTGCAGGTGGAAATCTGTGCCTTCCTTCTAGCGCTTGTGTGTTGTAGTCCTTCCCTGCTGAGCACCACGGGATAGTCCTCACAACTGTTGTGTCTGTTTCTGAAGTTCCCTCACAACTGATTCTGATGTTCTTCTCCGTCCCCCAGATGATATGGCTAGGACGCACCCGTATGACGGGTAGGCTCGGAGGTCTTCCGGGACCCTAGAGTCGCCCCTCTCCAACTGTTGCCCCCTATGTCTGCTTAGGTGATTTAGGTGAGACAGCCCGCCTATAACTGACTGTCCTGCTGTAGGTTTGAAGTAAGGCTTGGAGCTCAATACTTCCTCGGCGTTTCCGGCCACTGGCTACGCGCCTCAGTAGGATGTTGCCTCGGTCTTACAGCACGACTCCTACTGGTGTTATCTCCTTGTTGCATTGATCTCGTTTCTCACTCTTCACAATAAACCTCGCTTCTTGTCCTTTCTTGGGGTAGCGCCGCAATGAAGTGCAGGTGCGGTCCCGTAACGTTCTTTCTGTTCGCTAGGCCTCTGTCAGGATCCCACCCCTGACAGGGACCCCCCTGAATCTTCCCCTGCAACACCCTCTGCCACAGGATGTTGCCTGGTTCCAACCCAGTCAGCTTTCTGTCTAACTTCCCATCTAACCCCCAGTTTTACCAGATTGTGAGGAGTGGCCTAATACATAGCACCCTTAGCTCCCCCTGGAGGCCAGACTGTGAAGTGTATTGGTGTCTGTGATACCTGGTCAGGTGAACTCCTTCAGTGCCATCAGACATACCAATACCCCCCTTAGCGGTGGAGCATCAGTACTGCAACGACCAGGACTCTGGGGCGCTGCACATGCACTATGTTTGACAAGTGTGACCAACCTGTCAATCAGTTTTCCAAGTGATGCTACAGATCGCTTGGAAAACTTTAGCATTCTGCAAGCTAATTACGCTTGCAAAATGCTAAAAAAAGTGGAAAAAACGGGAAAAAAACGCGAAAAGAAGCATGCGGATTTCTTGCAGAAAATTTCTGGTTTTCTTCAGGAAATTTCTGCAAGAAATCATGACGTGTGCACATACCCTAAGTAGTAATATAAAATTGAGAATAGGGACATGACAATAGTACACAAAGAGATGCAGCCACGGCAGTAAAACAGGTTAGCAAATTTGCGTTGAACCCCCGGAAGAAGCCACTGCTGCCGAAACGCGCGTTGGGGTGGGTGTCTCCATGGCTTATACAGGTAAACCCTCTGGCTTTGCTACATATTATACATCCATGACACTAGATCTCTTATCTTTTCTGCCTTAATGGCTGGTGACTTTTGTATATTGGTGTATGCTATAAACGCTTAACTTTTAGAGGTTTACATATACATCGTTTGCACTTTGCTATACCTCTCAGCACTACACTACCGCACTTTATGACCTATTGTCTTATTCATTTGGCCAGGGGTTCAACGCAAATTTGTTAACCTGTTTTACTGCCGTGGCTGCAACTCTTTGTGTACTATTGTCATGTCCCTATTCTCAATTTTATATTACTATCTACTGTTGTGCAATAATAAAATCTACAATTTGTATATATTGGTTCTTTTGGTGCTTTCTTTCTTGGTATGAGTTTCATGGTTGTGCAATGAACCGTGCTCTATACATCCTTGCACCCCTTGATACGAATCTGTTTTCTGTATTAAGTATTGTGGTGTTGGCTTGTTATATAGGTGTTTGTACGTCAAGAGGAAAGAAGGTTCAACCATAATCACGGACACAGATTCTTTACTGTTCGAGCAGCGAGACTATGGAACTCTATAACATATGATGTTGTAATGATTTCGTCACTACAAAAAATCAAGGACTGCCTGGATACCTTTATTGAAAAATATAATATTACAGGTTCTGGGTACTATTGTAGATTCTGTGATGGAACGTTGGTCCAGGAAACTAATCTGATTGTCGTATGTGGACTCGAGAAGGAATTTTTCCCCTAACATGGAGGTATTACCATTTGCCCCATGGGGTTTTTGTCTTCCTCTGCATCAACATATTAGGCTACTTTCACACTAGCGTTAACTGCATTCCGTCACAATGCGTAGTTTTGCCGAAAAAACCGCATCCTGCAAAAGTGTTTGCAGGATGCGTTTTTTCACCATTGATTAACATGAAGCGACGCATTGTGACGGATTGACACACGTCGCACCCGTCGTGCGACGGATGCGTCGTGCAGTGGCGGACCGTCGGGAGCAAAAAAACGCTACATGTAACGTTTTTTGCTCATGACGGTCCGCTTTTTCCGACCGCGCATGCGCGGCCGGAAATCCGCCCCCACCTCCCCGCACTTCCCCGCACCTCACAATGGGGCAGTGGATGCGCTGGAAAAATGCATCCGCTGCCCCCGTTGTGCGGCGGAGAAAACGCTAGCGTCGGGAACGTCGGCCCGACGCACAGCGACGAGCCGAGCCCGACGCTAGTGTGAAAGTAGCCTTAGGCTATAGTTTTACCTCTATGGACTTAAATCTACCTTCAACTTTAAAAAACTATCAAACTGTTAGTCCAACTGATGATTAAACTATTTGGTTAATGTCGGTTGAGCCTTCTATTTCCCCAGGACAGCCTGACCATGTATTGTCCAATAAATAGATAAAAAGATGAGGGCACTCACCAATCTTCTCAGGATATAAACTTTATTGAAAAAAAGTGTTCATGTTAATTCCATGGCCGGAGCTACTAGAGCCTTAGCTCTTGTGAGCAGGGGAGAACCAAGACGACGGCCGTTTCGTGCTGTGCCTGCACTTCTACGGGTCAATCAGTGGCAAGGTGAGATAGCGGAAATATAGTGCCGTCTAAGGCACCTCCCCACACCAACTACTCAACCCTCCCACTATTTAAAATACAAACATAGACAAAGCACAATTAAAAACAATGTGTACAAAAGGAAATACAACTACAATAATTACATTGGGCTGAAACTGAAACAAATAATATGCTTATACTCTAATATACATCCGAATTGTCATGTTAATAAAACTATCATTGATTTACAAGAGGAACACTTGCCGGACCTGGCAACCAAAACCGTATCTGTGTGACAATGCTCTAAGTTCTACTATAGAAAAATGGACATGTCCACTCTATCATTAAAACCTAGCGGTCCCATCGCATTACTCCGTAGAATCCACCTGGTTTCACATCTGAGGAGCAGATTGTCAAGGTCTCCCCCTCTAGCTGGTAAATTAACCTTCTCAATACCTGCAAAGGACATATTTTCTGCTTTGCCTCCATGGTGTTCTTTCATATGGGTAATTAACCTAGGAACTCCCTTGCCTGTGGACAACGACCTACAATGCTCTCGAAATCGTACATAAAGTGGTCTGATTGTTTTCCCTATGTAATAGTATCTGCAGGGACACCAGATAATATACACCACGTGGTCAGTTTTGCATGTAATAAAATTATTGACCACATGCTTCAGTGCCCCTATATGAAGAACCCGATCAGTGATATGCTGTTTGCAAAACGCACAATGACCGCACTTAAAATTCCCTTTTGGGACCATTGAATTGAGCCAATTCTGATTAGATTTACTAATGCGGTTTTTTACTAATTTGTCCTTCAATGTGGTGCTCCGCTTGTTTGCTATCAAAGGGCCTCTAGCTACTACCTCCGCTAGGTCTTTATCTCGCCCCAAAATATGCCAATTCTTTTTGATGGCTAGTCTGATCTGCTGATCCATATTACTAAATGCAAAACTAAAAGTGAACCTTTTTTCTTTGTCGCCATTTCTATCAGGGATCGGGGTTCTATCAACTGTGTTCCTCTCCTTGGTTACCTTATCTTTTTCTAATTCTAATAGTGTCTTGGGGTAACCTCTTTGTTCAAATCTATGTAGCATTTCTTCCGACTGCTGTAAGAAACCTTCATTGGTATTATTTACTCTACTCACTCTCAGAAATTGACTCCGAGGTAATGCTCGCTTAATATGTCTGGGATGAAAACTGTTAAAGTGCATCATAGTATTAGCTGCCACGGGTTTACGGTACAACGATGTGCAGATATTATTACTTTTGACTTCCAACAATACGTCTAAAAATTCTAATCGTTGTCCACCGAACACTGAAGTGAAAGACATATTCATTTTGTTAATTTTATTTAATTGGACTACAAATTCGTTAAAGGTCTCTTCAGTGTCATCCCAGATCACTATTATGTCATCAATATATCTCTGATAAAATTTGATGTGTTGTAGAAAACCATTACTGTCTGCATAAATATATTTTTCTTCAAAAAAAGCCAAAAACAAATTGGCAAAAGTGCATGCTACCGGAGTACCCATCGCAGTCCCCACCTCTTGAACGTACCAATCGTCTGTTAGTCTGTTCTTAGCCCCCCAGGCCGACCTATCGTGGCTGGGATAGGTTCGCTCACCGAGCCCCTATCCCAATATATCGATTGGTTGTTACGGCCTCTATTGAAAGATGTCCCAGCATATTTGAAAGATACCAAGTCATTTTTACAAAGTATTCATAACTTTGAGTGGCAGGACTATTATTCTTTAGCCTCTATTGATGTAGAGAGTTTATACACAAAAATTCCCCAGAAAATGGGGGTAGAGGCTATAGAGCAGATTTTGTGCACAACGGATAAAAGTCCTGGATTTATTAACCCCTTCACCCCCAAGGGTGGTTTGCACGTTAATGACCGGGCCAATTTTTACAATTCTGACCACTGTCCCTTTAGGAGGTTATAACTCTGGAACGCTTCAACGGATCTTGGCGATTCTGACATTGTTTTCTTGTGACATATTGTACTTCATGATAGTGGTAAAATTTCTTCGATATAACTTGCGTTTATTTGTGAAAAAAACGGAAATTTGGCGAAAATTTTGAAAATTTTGCAATTTTCCAACTTTGAATTTTTATGCCCTTAAATCACAGACATATGTCACGCAAAATACTTAATAAGTAACATTTCCCACATGTCTACTTTACATCAGCACAATTTTGGAACCAAAATTTTTTTTTGTTAGGGAGTTATAAGGGTTAAAAGTTGACCAGAAATTTCTCATTTTTACAACACCATTTTTTTTTAGGGACCACATCTCATTTGAAGTCATTTTGAGGGGTCTGTATGATAGAAAATACCCAAGTGTGACACCATTCTAAAAACTGCACCCCTCAAGGTGCTCAAAACCACACTCAAGAAGTTTATTAACCCTTCAGGTGTTTCACAGGAATTTTTGGAATGTTTAAATAAAAATGAACATTTAATTTTTTTTCACACAAAATTTATTTCAGCTCCAATTTGTTTTATTTTACCAAGGGTAACAGGAGAAAATAGACTGCAAAAGTTGTTGTACAATTTGTCCTGAGTACGCTGATACCCCATATGTGGGTGTAAACCATTGTTTGGGCGCATGGCAGAGCTTGGAAGGGAAGGAGCGCCATTTGACTTTTCAATGCAAAATTGACTGGAATTGAGATGGGACGCCATGTTGCGTTTGGAGAGCCCCTGATGTGCCTAAACATTGAAACCCCCTACAAGTGACACCATTTTGGAAAGTAGACCCCCTAAGGAACTTATCTAGATGTGTGGTGAGCACTTTGACCCACCAAGTGCTTCACAGAAGTTTATAATGCAGAGCCGTAAAAATAAAAAATCATATTTTTTCACAAAAATGATCTTTTCGCCCCCAATTTTTTATTTTCCCAATGGTAAGAGAAGAAATTGGTCCCCAAAAAATGTTGTGCAATTTGTCCTGAGTACGCAGATACCCCATATGTTGGGGTAAACCACTGTTTGGGCGCATGGCAGAGCTTGGAAGGGAAGGAGCGCCATTTGACTTTTCAATGCAAAATTGACTGGAATTGAGATGGGACGCCATGTTGCGTTTGGAGAGCCCCTGATGTGCCTAAACATTGAAACCCCCTACAAGTGACACCATTTTGGAAAGTAGACCCCCTAAGGAACTTATCTAGATGTGTGGTGAGCACTTTGACCCACCAAGTGCTTCACAGAAGTTTATAATGCAGAGCCGTAAAAATAAAAAATCATATTTTTTCACAAAAATGATCTTTTCGCCCCCAATTTTTTATTTTCCCAAGGGTAAGAGAAGAAATTGGTCCCCAAAAAACGTTGTGCAATTTGTCCTGAGTACGCAGATACCCCATATGTTGGGGTAAACCACTGTTTGGGCGCATGGCAGAGCTTGGAAGGGAAGGAGCGCCATTTGACTTTTCAATGCAAAATTGACTGGAATTGAGATGGGACGCCATGTTGCGTTTGGAGAGCCCCTGATGTGCCTAAACATTGAAACCCCCCACAAATGACACCATTTTGGAAATTAGACCCCCTAAGGAACTTATCTAGATGTGTTTTGAGAGCTTTGCACCCCCAAGTGTTTCACTACAGATTATAACGCAGAGCCGTGAAAATAAAAATTCTTTTTTTTTTTTCACAAAAATGATTTTTTAGCCCCCAGCTTTTGTATTTTTACAAGAGTAACAGAATAAACTGGACCCCAAAAGTTGTTGTCCAATTTGTCCTGAGTACGCTGATACCCCATATATGGAGGGTAACCACTGTTTGGGCGCATGACAGAGCTCGGAAGGGAAGGAGCGCCATTTGGAATGCAGACTTAAATGGATTGGTCTGCAGGCGTCACGTTGCATTTGCAGAGCCCCTGATGTACCCAAACAGTACAAACCCCCCACAAGTGACCCCATATTGGAAACTAGACCTCCCAAGGAACTTATCTAGATGTGTTGTGAGAACTTTGAACCCCCAAGTGTTTCACTACAGTTTGTAACGCAAAGCCGTGAAAATAAAAATTCTTTTTTTTTTTCACAAAAATGATTTTTTAGCCCCCAGCTTTGTATTTTTACAAGGGTAACAGAATAAATTGGACCCTACAAGTTGTTGTCCAATTTGTCCTGAGTACGCTGATACCCCCTATGTGGGGGGTAACCACTGTTTGGGCACATGACAGAGCTCGGAAGGGAAGGAGCGCCATTTGGAATGCAGACTTAAATGGATTGGTCTGCAGGCGTCACGTTGCATTTGCAGAGCCCCTGATGTACCCAAACAGTACAAACCCCCCACAAGTGACCCCATATTGGAAACTAGACCTCCCAAGGAACTTATCTAGATGTGTTGTGAGAACTTTGAACCCCCAAGTGTTTCACTACAGTTTGTAACGCAAAGCCGTGAAAATAAAAATTCTTTTTTTTTTTCACAAAAATGATTTTTTAGCCCCCAGCTTTGTATTTTTACAAGGGTAACAGAATAAATTGGACCCTAAAAGTTGTTTTCCAATTTGTCCTGAGTACGCTGATACCCCCTATGTGGGGGGTAACCACTGTTTGGGCACATGACAGAGCTCGGAAGGGAAGGAGCGCCATTTGGAATGCAGACTTAAATGGATTGGTCTGCAGGCGTCACGTTGCATTTGCAGAGCCCCTGATGTACCCAAACAGTACAAACCCCCCACAAGTGACCCCATATTGGAAACTAGACCTCCCAAGGAACTTATCTAGATGTGTTGTGAGAACTTTGAACCCCCAAGTGTTTCACTACAGTTTACAACGCAGAGCCGTGAAAATAAAACATATTTTTTTCCCACAAAAATGATTTTTAGCCCCCCAAATTTTTATTTTCCCAAGGATAACAAGAGAACTTGGACCCCAGAAGTTGTTGTTCAATTTGTCCCGAGTACGCTGATAACCCATATGTTGGGATAAACCCCTTTTTGGACGCACGGGAGAGCTCGGAAGGGAAGGAGCACTGTTTTACTTTTTCAACGCAGAATTGGCTGGAATTGAGATCGGACGCCATGTCGCGTTTGGAGAGCCCCTGATGTGCCTGAACAGTGGAAACTCCCCAATTCTACCTGAAACCCTAACCCAAACACACCCCTAACCCTAATCCCAACGGTAACCCTAACCCTACCCCTAACCTCACCTCTAACCGTTTAATGAACATTTTCTGACAGTCATAAGTGCCACGTATTTAAGTGCCACGTATTTAAGTGCCACATATTTAAGTGCCACATATTTAAGTGCCACGTGTTTCAGTGCCACGTGTTTCAGTGCCACGTGTTTCAGTGCCACGTGTTTCAGTGCCACGTGTTTCAGTGCCACGATATTTCAGTGCCACGTATTTCAGTGCCACGTACTATAAATACTATAACTATGTGGTTATACGTGGCACTGAAATATCGTGGCACGTAAATACGTGGCACTTAAGTACGTGGCACTTAAGTACGTGGCACTTAAATACGTGGCACGTAAATACGTGGCACGTAAATACGTGGCACGTAAATACGTGGCACGTAAATACGTGGCACTTAAGTACGTGGCACTTAAGTACGTGGCACTTAAGTACGTGGCACTTAAGTACGTGGCACTTATATACGTGGCACTTATATACGTGGCACTTATATACGTGGCCACTGAAATATCGTGGCACTTATATACGTATATAAACGTATATTTTAGTGCCACGTATTTCAGGTTAGGGGTAGGGTTAGGGGTAGGGTTTTTTTTTTTGTTTGTTTTCTTGTGTTTTTCTATAAAAACGCATGCGTCTAAAAACGCATGCGTTTTACCACGTTTACATGCATTTTTTCACACATGCGTTTTTTTAAAAAACGCATGCAGATAAAAACGCAAGTGTGAAACCAGCCTAAAAGACGCTTTTTATAGCAAAAAAGTTTTTGCGTCTCCACATTTTGAGACCTATAATTTTTCCACATTTTGGTCCACAGAGTCATGTGAGGTCTTGTTTTTTGTGGGACGAGTTGACGTTTTTATTGGTAACATTTTCGGACACGTGACCATTTTTGATCACTTTTTATTCCGATTTTTGTGAGGCAGAAGGACCAAAAACCAGCTATTCATGAATTTCTTTTGGGAGAGGCGTTTATACCGTTCCGCGTTTGGTAAAATTGATAAAGCAGTTTTATTCGTCGGGTCAGTACGATTACAGCGATATCTCATTTATATAATTTTTTTATGTTTTGGCGCTTTTATACGATAAAAACTATTTTATAGAAAAAATAATTATTTTGGTATCGCTTTATTCTCAGGACTATAACTTTTTTATTTTTTTGCTGATGATGCTGTATGGCGGCTCGTTTTTTGTGGGACAAGATGATGTTTTCAGCGGTACCATGGTTATTTATATCCGTCTTTTTGATCGCGTGTTATTCCACTTTTTGTTCGGCGGTATGGTAATAAAGCGTTGTTTTTTGCCTCGTTTTTTTTTTTTCTTACGGTGTTTACTGAAGGGGTTAACTAGTGGGGCAGTTTTATAGGTTGGGTCGTTACGGACGCGGCGATACTAAATATGTGTACTTTTATTGTTTTTTTTATTTTATTTAGATAAAGAAATGTATTTATGGGAATAATATTTTTATTTGTTTTTTCATTATTTTGGAATATTTTTTTTTTTTTTTTTTACACATTTGGAAAAAATTTTTTTTAACTTTTTTACTTTGCCCCAGGGGGGGACAATACAGATCGGTGATCTGCCAGTTTGCATAGCACTCTGACAGATCACCGATCTGAGGAAAGTGCAGGCTGCTTCACAGTGCCTGCTCTGAGCAGGCGTCTGTGAAGCCACCTCCCTCCCTGCAGGACCCGGATCCGCGGCCATCTTGGATCCGGGTCTGGGAGCTGCAGGGAGGGAGGTAAGACCCTCGCAGCAACGCGATCACATCGCGTTGCTGCGGGGGGCTCAGGGAAGCCCGCAGGGAGCCCCCTCCCTGCGCGATGCTTCCCTGCACCGCCGGCACATCGCGATCATGTTTGATCGCGGTGTGCCGGGGGTTAATGTGCCGGGGGCGGTCCGTGACCGCTCCTGGCACATAGTGCCGGATGTCAGCTGTGATAATCAGCTGACACCCGGCCGCGATCGGCGGCGCTCCCCCCGTGAGCGCCGCTGATCGCGTATGACGTACTATCCCGTCGGCGGTCATACGGGCCCACCCCACCTCGACGGGATAGTACGTCAGATGTCAGGAAGGGGTTAAATTTATATGTGAAGGATTGGAATTTATTCTATCCCACAACTCATTTATGTTTTTGGACGATTGGTACGTTCAAGAGGTGGGGACTGCGATGGGTACTCCGGTAGCATGCACTTTTGCCAATTTGTTTTTGGCTTTTTTTGAAGAAAAATATATTTATGCAGACAGTAATGGTTTTCTACAACACATCAAATTTTATCAGAGATATATTGATGACATAATAGTGATCTGGGATGACACTGAAGAGACCTTTAACGAATTTGTAGTCCAATTAAATAAAATTAACAAAATGAATATGTCTTTCACTTCAGTGTTCGGTGGACAACGATTAGAATTTTTAGACGTATTGTTGGAAGTCAAAAGTAATAATATCTGCACATCGTTGTACCGTAAACCCGTGGCAGCTAATACTATGATGCACTTTAACAGTTTTCATCCCAGACATATTAAGCGAGCATTACCTCGGAGTCAATTTCTGAGAGTGAGTAGAGTAAATAATACCAATGAAGGTTTCTTACAGCAGTCGGAAGAAATGCTACATAGATTTGAACAAAGAGGTTACCCCAAGACACTATTAGAATTAGAAAAAGATAAGGTAACCAAGGAGAGGAACACAGTTGATAGAACCCCGATCCCTGATAGAAATGGCGACAAAGAAAAAAGGTTCACTTTTAGTTTTGCATTTAGTAATATGGATCAGCAGATCAGACTAGCCATCAAAAAGAATTGGCATATTTTGGGGCGAGATAAAGACCTAGCGGAGGTAGTAGCTAGAGGCCCTTTGATAGCAAACAAGCGGAGCACCACATTGAAGGACAAATTAGTAAAAAACCGCATTAGTAAATCTAATCAGAATTGGCTCAATTCAATGGTCCCAAAAGGGAATTTTAAGTGCGGTCATTGTGCGTTTTGCAAACAGCATATCACTGATCGGGTTCTTCATATAGGGGCACTGAAGCATGTGGTCAATAATTTTATTACATGCAAAACTGACCACGTGGTGTATATTATCTGGTGTCCCTGCAGATACTATTACATAGGGAAAACAATCAGACCACTTTATGTACGATTTCGAGAGCATTGTAGGTCGTTGTCCACAGGCAAGGGAGTTCCTAGGTTAATTACCCATATGAAAGAACACCATGGAGGCAAAGCAGAAAATATGTCCTTTGCAGGTATTGAGAAGGTTAATTTACCAGCTAGAGGGGGAGACCTTGACAATCTGCTCCTCAGATGTGAAACCAGGTGGATTCTACGGAGTAATGCGATGGGACCGCTAGGTTTTAATGATAGAGTGGACATGTCCATTTTTCTATAGTAGAACTTAGAGCATTGTCACACAGATACGGTTTTGGTTGCCAGGTCCGGCAAGTGTTCCTCTTGTAAATCAATGATAGTTTTATTAACATGACAATTCGGATGTATATTAGAGTATAAGCATATTATTTGTTTCAGTTTCAGCCCAATGTAATTATTGTAGTTGTATTTCCTTTTGTACACATTGTTTTTAATTGTGCTTTGTCTATGTTTGTATTTTAAATAGTGGGAGGGTTGAGTAGTTGGTGTGGGGAGGTGCCTTAGACGGCACTATATTTCCGCTATCTCACCTTGCCACTGATTGACCCGTAGAAGTGCAGGCACAGCACGAAACGGCCGTCGTCTTGGTTCTCCCCTGCTCACAAGAGCTAAGGCTCTAGTAGCTCCGGCCATGGAATTAACATGAACACTTTTTTTCAATAAAGTTTATATCCTGAGAAGATTGGTGAGTGCCCTCATCTTTTTATCTATTTATTGGATTATTTATGACTTTGGCAGAGGAGCACCCCAAGCCAGGATTTACGGGCTGCTGTGATTAATGCTGGATCATTATACATCCTGTAGTGGTAAATTTAACTTTGCAGGCAGTGCCACCCAACATTTCTTTTTTTTTTTTTCCTTCTGACCATGTATTGTATACATCTGTGGATGGGGCATGCTTGATTGCATTGCCTAACCCATTTATTTAGTTCAGTGGGAAGTCATTATCAGAAACATTTGAAAAACACATCCAAGCATGTATGTATATGGGAAAGTTTGGAGAGATTGCTTCGAGAAATAGTTTTTGTCCAAGCAAGCACTGGGCAGATTGATTTGTGGGACTCCTTTCATTGAACAGGTCAGAACTCTGTAACTGCTGGAAAGGAGCACTACAAATCTCTTAAATCTAGGATCCCCGGCATGACATTTGATTGGTCACGCTACAATGCTGACGTTGCACCAATCAAAATCCAAGGTTGGGATCCAGGAACGTAAGAGATTTGTGAGCCTCCCAGAGATTACTGACTTGACCGATGGACTGGAGTCCCATAAATTGATCTGTCTATCTCTGCTCACTTATGAAAGGTAACGCCTTTGTGCCTCCATTAGATCATATGGAAAGAGACCTATGACGGACTATGCTTCACATTCTTTTTGTTCTGCGCTAAAAAAAATCCTTTGAAGACATAGATGATGTCGAGGAATCTCGGTAGCATCGTAGATGTAAGCTAGATATGTGGAGTGTCCACTAAGAAGCTGTTTGAGCAGCACTCCGAGCCCTGGTTTTTCAGAGAGGATTAAGTTCAGAGTTCATTGTTTTGCCTGTCATTTTGGAGATTAAATAGTTTAGTTAGGCTCCTACTGGCAATGTAAGTGACTCTCTATTTATTGACTGTCTAGAAGAATTATCAAAGCTTGTAAGCTCAATCGACACCCTGCAAACAAAAAGCCCATTATATTTGCAGTTTGATAAGATTTACATGGGACGCGTATCTCCGCTAAGATTGATTAAGCAGTTAAAGGGTTTAGTTCGGTGGAAAGCATTCTGATCATTGTGGAAACATTCACTAAACAAGACAATCTTCTTGCATTGATTAAGGTAGACAGTAGATATTTGTGACTGGGCAAGCAATTGGTAATGAGGATTAACAAGGAAATCAACATGACCATCGAAGCCCATTGGGATAGTTGGAATTCACACACAGAAAGTGAGAATATTAGAAATAAATATTTTTTTTACCTTTTTATTGGCTCTTCTTTATCTTTATGCTTTCTAGCTTAAGGGTATGAGCACATGTTGACTTTTTCAGGGGGATTCTGTTTCGAAAAACTTCTGAAAAAGGGCTAGCTAAACTCAAAAGAATAAACCTAATAATTTCTATGTAAAACGACTCGCTGATTATACGTACAGTCTTTTGAGGGTCTTACCTGCTTCAGGTTTTCAAAGATGCCAAGCAATTAAAAGAATTTACCCGACCATTCTTCAGACGGTTTCCGTTCTGAAGACGCCCTATACTTTATTGTAGAAGTCAATAGAAAGGCTCAAAAGATGCCAGGGTGTCTTAATTCAGAGTTTTGCCCAGGATTTTGCTTGAAAATCTGTTAGATGATTCTTCATTGTTCAATAGAGTTAAAAACAAATTCCCAGAAAATGCCAGAAAAAAGACATCACAAAAAATATGGGGGAAAAAAACAAAACATCTGCGGAAAAAAACGATCAGGAAGAAAAAAATTGCTACAAAAGACTCTACAGCAAAAAAAAAATGCAGATGGTTTCTGAAAAACTTGGCAAATTTGCCCCCTTGAAAAAGACGTGTAAATACACTAAACCCTTATTGTCAGAAAGAATAAGTTTTGGATCCTGTTATTACAGCTCAGCACAGTCATTTTCTTAAATCTCATACAACCTTTTGAATTGACTTCATTCTGCCGTTTTATTAGTAGTTTATGTACATTCCTGTTTAAATAATCAAGATTTCAGGCACTCAGCCACTAAAAAAGCTCAGGACGTTATATTAAAAAATTATTTTTTATAGTATTTATTATAAATGTATGCATTATTTTATCTATTTCATTATATTATTACTTATTATTAAAAACGACCTGTCACCAGGTGAAAAGTGTTTGTGCTTTTATTTTATTCCCGCTGCTCCCCTAAATATTTATTTATTTTTTTTAATTCAGCCATACTGTTCTAGTGATTTGGGCTTTTTCAATTATTGCTAATTTTCAAGGTCTTAACCAAGTGGGTGGTGCTCACAGGGTTCCTCAGGGGCATGTCCTTAGATTGATCTGCCCCATTGTAAAGATAATAAGCAAGAATAAAGTAAGTAAGCAAGTAAAGTTAAAAACTGTCAACTTTTAACCTGGCAACAGGTCCTCTATATGGAATAAATGTTTATGTAAAAATATATTCACATGAAGTAGATTTGATCCATAAATTTCAGTGACTTCACATCTTTATAGGATTTTTTTTTTTAAATCCTGTGTTGCAGAAAAAAAAGCATTCAGAAGCACAAAACTGATTTTCGGACACTGAAAGGACCAGAGCAGGCCTTCTGATTGGGGATGTACCTTAAAATGTCATCAAACCATAAGTTGTCTTTACCTATAGCGCCCCCTACATTTCAGTTTTTGTGAAAATAAATTTTGTTCCAAAAGCGCTAAACCAAATATCTGTATTTTTTTGTTCCTTCTGACCTTGAAATGAAGATGACATAATAACTGGTCTCTGCGCTGTAACGGATACTATTAGATAGTGCAGATAACCGCACTGGGTTACTAAAGTGGGTGATGTCCTAATGTGATAATGGCGTAATCCTCTCTAAAACAAAAGGAGGCATTATTAACACATTACCACTGCGGAGCGGTAATTGAATGGTGACTCCTTATCCTGTCTTCATTAGTGAATGTCTGTGCACCAATTAGCAAATGTGCATCTTCATCGCAGAGCAAATATAAAACGCAGTGATCTCCAACCTGTCACTCTCCGGCCTGTGGTATGTTGGGAGTTGTAGTTTCTCCACAACTGTAAATATTAAGAGAAAAATAGTTGTAAGAAAAAAAAGATGCATTGGAGCTGTATATCAGAAAAAAAAAATCTTATTGTCAAAAAATGTTATAAATATATTATACCGTAACTATTTTGTACACAAAAATGACACGATTATGACCAAAGATGGAGATTAGTTTAGAGGCCTCCATACAGGTTAGACTAATGTCGGTAGAATCTGACAATAGTCTAATGAGTACTGGGGCCTCCTGACTCTGCCCCCGACAGATGATGGTCAGGCACATTGGATTTCTCATAGTCAGTCCTTCTGTTCTCCAGGAGATCGAGAACATAAGAGCTAAGCAATCATGTGTATCGGGGACTAGGAAGGCAAAGTTTCCACAGTCTGACTACACTAACTGTAAAGAACCCTCTCTGGCTATTTGGCTGCCGGAATTGTCTTTCCTCCAGTTGTACTAAATCTTCCTTGATGCTCCTTGCTGACCACACACTTTGAAATATACAGTAGATATTGATACAAGAGAGTTGCGTCTCATCGCGTAACCCCTCATGATGATCAGTGTCCTAGAAAGGGATATATTGATTTGCTAACTTAGGCTACTTTCACACATCCGTCCCGCGCCATCAGGCATAATCCGGCGGCGGGACAGATTGCTGGATCCAGCGCAATTAGTGTAAAAACTGATGCGCCATATCAGCTTTTCTTCCAGATCCGGGATAAAGATATAACATAAAAAATAATAAACAAAAATAAAAAATCATGATATTCTCACCTTCCGGCGGCCCCGGCACCCTTCCCTCTCCTCGCGATGCTCGCAATGCTCCTTGTTGTGGATTCTGTTTTTGGGCTCCCTCTGGTGGTTACAACTGGTACTGGGTGACTTTGGTGGGTTGCGGTCTCTGGTTTCCACCTGTCCATCAGTGGCTGGGTGTTTCCTATTTAACCTGGCTTTCCTGTCATTCCCTTGCCGGCTATCAATGTATCAGTGTGTGTCTGTGTTACCTGTGTGTGTCTGTGTTACCTGCTCCTAGGCCTTCAAGACAAGCTAAGTCTGTATTTCCCTGTTTCATGATTGCTTTCATGTTTTTTAGTCCAGCTTGCAGATATGTAATTCTCTGCTGCTGGTTGCTCTAGTGGGCTGAAATTACCACTCATGTACCATGAGTTGGCACATGAGTTCAAGTAATTTCAGGATGGTATTTTGAAGGGTTTTTCAGCTGACCGCGCAGTTCACCTTTTGTATCCTCTGCTATCTAGCTTAAGCGGGCCTCATTTTGCTGAATCTGTTTTCATAACTACGTTTGTGCCTTCCTCTCATTTCACCGTCATTATATGTGGGAGGCTGCTATCTCTGTGGGAATATTTCTCTGGAGGCAAGTGAGGTCTGTTATTCTTCTGATAGGGGAAGCTAGATCTCCGGCTGGCGCGAGACGTCTAGGGGCCCCCAGGAACGTCCCCCGGCTACTGTTAGTTGAGTGTTGAGGTTCAGGATCGCGGTCAGCTCAGGTTCCATCACCCTAGAGCTCGTCCTGTTTTTGCCCGTGTTACGTTGACAAATTCCCTGCCATTGGGAAACATGACAGCTCCTGTTCCCAGTAATGCCTTGCAACAATGACCTGTGATGACCTGTGATGATGTAGAGGTCTCACGAGACCTCTACGTCATCTGGGATCATTGCCGTGATGCATTACTGGGAACGGGAGCATCGTGAGCATCGCGAGGAACGGGAAGGCTGCGGGGGCCGCAGGAAGGTGAGAATATCACGATTTTTTATTTTTGTTTATTTTTTTTTTACATTATATATTTTTACTATTGATGCTGCATAGGCAGCATCAAAAGTAAAGAGAGAGAGAGAACAGGGCATGCACAGTTTGGAGGCCAGACTCCGGCGACGGATATCGTCATGTGGCGTATTCGGCTCCCATAGGCGTCCATTGTCAGAAAAGCCGTCAGGTTTTTCGCTGGAACAAAAAAAGTTCCTCTGGACGTTTTCTCCGGCCGCCGGACAGGACAAAACAGAAGGCCATCAAGCGCAATCCGGCGCTAATACAAGTCTATGGGAAAAAACGCATCCGGCGTCATCATTCGCCGGATCCTTTTTCTTTCACAATTCGCCGGATTGCGCCTGATGGCGAAAAATGGATTTGTGAAAGCAGCCTTAAAGGGGTTTTCCCAGGAGTTAAAGTTTATTTTAATCAATAGATCTTGGAATAATAATAATACCTACAATTGAATGTGTTTAAATAAAATGTTCCTGTGCTGAGATAATCTTATAAATGTGCCCCTGCTGTGTACTGTGTAATGGCACGCACTGTACTGTTTAAGGAGGGTGCCTCTGACTGCGGTGCCCCCCTCACTCTCCTATGGTTAATATGTCACACTCCTGCCCCATCCCACCTACTCTTTAAATGATGGAGCCAATGAAAATGGGAAGTAGCTAGTACAGCCCCTTCCTGGTGCTTATAATGGGGCACTGCGCCTTTTCTCCTCCTCTTCCCCCTGTTCGGGTCCCGGAGGTGCTTGTCCCACTCTCGCTCCCCTTTTATAATTGTATTTTATGACCGTTAAAATATGTTTTCATTTTCTAGAATTCAAGTCACAGTGGCGGTAAATGAAAGAAAGGACACATGGATACGGCTCGTCGGCTGACTTGCCTGTGAATATGCAACAGGGCATTTGGCGGTGAGCGCGGTTTACTAAATTGAAGTGCCTTTCTAATGGTTGAACTAAAATCTAATATATAAAGCTGAATGTGTGTGTGTGTGTATGTATGTATGTATGTATGTATGTCCGGGATTGGCATCTGAACCGTAGCAGCTACAGCCACAAAATTTTGCACAGTCACACGTCTGGACCCCGAGAGCGTCATAGGCTATGTTGTGAGGTGAAATTTTAACCCCGCGCTTTCCAATTCACCAAACAATTTTGCCCCTATCTACATAATGGGGAAAAAGTGAAAGGAAAAGTGTTGGAGGCGTCGCAGCTACAGGCACAAAATTTTGCACAGTCACACGTCTGGACCCTGAGAGCGTCAAAGCTATATTGTGAGGTGAAATTTTAACCCCGCGCTTTCCAAGTCACCAAACAATTTTGCCCCTATCTACATAATGGGGAAAAAATGAAAGGAAAAGTGTTGGAGGCAAATTAACAGCTGCCAGATGTGAACAAGGGGGACTTAAAGAATGACAGCGATGGCACCAAAGAGTATATACTGTACAGTTGCTAAGGTGGGGCCCCAACATGGGATAATCACACCACCACGGGGATATGAACACACACACAAAATGCGCCACACACTACCACGTGCTCGAACACATATACCACCCTCAGTGCACATTTTACCACACATACACCAACCTCGCCACATAAAAGTAGAAACACAAAAGTCGCCGCTCAAAACTCGCCACGCGCAAAACTCTCCACATGCAAAACTCGCCACACGTGCAAAACTCGCCACACGCGAAACTTGCACACGCAGAAAAATTGCCACACGCAGAAAAATTGCCACATGCACAAAAGTTGCAACACATGCAAAAGTTGCCTCACACAAAACTTGCACATACTCAAAAGGCACCACACATAAAACTCGCCACGCGCAAAACTCGCCATGCGCAAAACTTGCTGCACACAACTTGCTACACTAACCTGTCACATGCAACTCGACACACAAAAAGTTGCTACACGCATGTCGCCACACAAAACTCATCTCACAAAAGTCCCTACATGCATGTCGCCACACGCAACTCAACACACACAACTTGACACACGAAACTCGCCCTAAAACACACACAAGTCTGGTATCCTTCAAAAATAAAAATCTGATTAATAAGCAGACAAACTACAAGAGCAACAAATGTACCATATAGGAATCCGGCAGCTGTCAGTCACATGACCAGTCTATTATGTGTATGTGTGAGCTAATATATACTGCCAGGGGGTGGGCTTACTGTTGGCTGGGGATTTATCAGGCTGCCATTTTAGCTTACAAATACTGAGGTAAAAATACTGACCAAATAACGTGTGAACGAGGGCTAATACAGGAGGAGATGGCATACAGCTATATACTATATACAGGAGATGACACACAGGTATATACTATTTACAGGGGAGATGACACACAGGTATATACTATATACAGGAGGAGATGACACACAGATATATACTATATACAGGAGAGATGACACACAGGTATATACTATATAGAGGAGGAGATGACATACAGGTACATACTACATACAGGAGGAGATGACATACAGGTATATACTATATACAGGAGGAGATGACACACAGGTATATACTATATACAGGAGCAGATTACCTACAGGTATATAGTATATACAGGAGGAGATGACACAGGTATATGCTATGTATAGGAGGAGATGACATACAGGTATATACTATATACAGGAGATGACACACAGATATATACTATATATAGGTGAGATGACACACAGGTATATACTATATACAGGAGATTACATACAGGTATATCTAATATATAAAGCTGAATGTGTGTATGTATGTATGTGTGTATGTCCGGGATTGGCATCTGTACCGTCGCAGCTACAGCCACAAAATTTTGCACAGTCACACGTCTGGACCCCGAGAGCGTCATAGGCTATGTTGTGAGGTGAAATTTTAACCCCGCGCGTTCCAATTCACCAAACAATTTTGCTCCTATCTACATAATGGGGAAAAAGTGAAGGGAAAAGTGTTGGAGGAAAATTGACAGCTGCCAGATGTGAACAATGAGGACTTAAAGAATGAGAGCGATGGCGACAAAGAGTATATACCGTACAGTTGCTAAGGTGGGGCCCCGACATGGGATACTCACCACACACGGGGATATGAACACAAACACAAAATGCGCCACACACTACCACGTGCTTGAACACATATACCACCCTCAGCACACATTTCACCACACACACACACCAACCTCGCCACATAAAAGTCGAAACACAAAAGTCACCACTCAAAACTCGCTACATGCAAAACTCGCCATATGCAAAACTAGGCTCACGCAAAACTCGCCACACGTGCAAAACTCACCTCATGGAAAACTCACCTCATGCAAAACTTGCACACACAGAAAAATTGCCACATGTACAAAAGTTGCACCACATGCAAAAGTTGCCTCACACAAAACTTGCACATACTCAAAATGCACCACACATAAAACTCGCCACGCGCAAAACTCGCCATGCACAAATCTTGCTGCACACAACTTGCTACACTAACCTGTCACATGCAACTCAACACACAAAATGTTGCTACACGCATGTCGCCACACAAAACTCATCTCACAAAAGTCGCTACATGCATGTCGCCACACGCAACTCAACACACACAACTTGACACATAAAACTCGCCCTAAAACACACACAAGTCTGGTATTGTCCTTCAAAAATAAAAATCTGATTAATAAGCAAACTACAAGAGCAACAAATGTACCATATAGGAAATACGGCAGCTGTCAGTCACATGACCTGTCTATTATGTGTATGTGTGAGCTAATATATACTGCCAGGGGGGAGGGCTTCCTGTTGGCTGGGGATTTATCAGGCTGCCAATAGCAACCAATCACAGCTCAGCTTCTATTTTGCTACAGTTAATTAACCTGAGCTCTGATTGGTTAATATAGGCAACAAAGACATTCTCAGTATAACAAAGCTAATATATGTTGTGAAATGCTTCTATTTGCTTAGTTTTTGCCTTTTAATAATTACATTTCTATCTATTTGTTTTGTGGTTTTTGTGTGCAGAATAAATTTTTGTTAACACATTCTATTTTGCTAACAGCAGTCATTAACCCGGGCGAAGCCGGGTAGTACAGCTAGTACTTTAATAAAGCTGTGACCGACCTTCACCCATCACTTAGTGTTATCGTATTATTTCATATGGGGTAGTAGTGGGTTGGAAGGTGTGCCAGTGAGTTAATGCTGGGTCACCGCAGTCTGGCTGTGTCTGTGTGCAGGAACATAGGTCTGATCATACCACATCTCCTGGGCAGGGGGGAAAGCCAGAGAGAATATGCAGACATTACAGCACGGGATCACAACTGTCAGTAAAACATTTCACTGCCTGTTTTTAAACACTATTTTATCTCAAAGAAAGAATCATTTGTGATCCCGTTCTGTTTGTATACTCTTGTTTGCTTCCTCCCCTGCCCAGGAGCTGTGGTATGATCAGACCATGTTCCTGCACAGTCAGACACAGCCATTACACAGTACACAGCAGGGGCACATTTATAAGGCTAGGGTCACATTGCGTTAGGGCAGTCCGTTTAGCGCATAGCGCTACGGACTGCGCTAACGCAATGTTCCAAAAGGGATCGCGGTTAGCCGATCCCGCTAGCGCAGATCCCCGATCTGCGCTAGCGAGGAACGGACCGCAACGCTGCAAGCAGCGTGCGCGGGCTGTCACTCAAATGACGGCACATCGCTAGCGCACGCCCAATGTGGGCGTGCGCTAGCGAGGCGTTCGCCATTACAAGCAATGGCGGCGTTAACAGACTACGTTACACCGCGTTATGCCGCGGTGTAATGTAGTCCCTTAAACGCGGTCACATAACGCAATGTGACCCTAGCCTAAGATTATCTCGGCACAGGAACATTTTATTTACATACATCCAATTGTGGAAATTATTACTATTCCAAGATCTGATGATTTAAACTTTGCTAGTGGGAAAACCCCTTTAACTTCACATGAAGTCCTCCTTTCTTATCCTTAAAGTAACTGTCAATTCCATTTTCATTTCATAAATCAATAGCACACATGAAAATAAGCAACTCTGTAATATATCTTATTAGAGGAATCTGCTTCTTTCTCCTCCTAGACTGATCTTACACTCTCAGTCCATGGGTAAAATCTGTATTCAGTGAAGTTAGAAGTTTGCATTACTGAGATAGGAGATGACAGTTGGTGCGTATAACATTCTATGGTGAGTGGCGAGGGGAGGAGACATTCTTTTGCAAGTTTTCTTGAAATGAGAGTTACATTTGAGATCTATGGTAAAAAAAGGTTAGTGCAACTGTCTTTTAAGGAGAACTTGCAGCAGAATGTCTGTGCCTGCCTCTAGCTCCTAGCTCCTCATCCCTACGCCCCTCTCCAAAGAACCTTATAAACACTAACTGTCATCTCCTATCTCAGCAATAGGGAAATCAATCTTCACCTAACACAAATTTTACCCTGAAATTGAGAGTGAAAGAAGAAGCAAATTTTTTCTGATAAGATATATTTCATGTGTACTATTAATTTATGAAATAAAAATTAAAATGACAGGTATGCTTTAAGAACTGTGGGTCTAAGGACTTGACAACTTTATAGCGATCTATTAAGTTGTCAACTAGGGTCTCAGTCCTGTGGTAGTTTCAAAATTGGCCATGTTCAAGGAAATAAAGGCACCATATGCCTGACTATGTAATGGAAGGCATACTCGGTATTGGAGGGGGCTCGTGGGCCGTCATGGTGGCTCCATTAGACACTGTAAATAAAGGCTGACTACATATTATGCAGCCAAAGTCAATGCAAATAGATTCATTTCATTATGACACTATGCAAAACGTATCTTATCTTATCTACATTGGTTTTGCAGTTGTATACAGATTATTGTTCCCTGTTATCAACTGTTTCAGACTGGGGAGAGGATAAAGCTATCCACACACCTAGATTGCTGTTGTCCCAATACGCATTGGGCCAACAGCTAATCCTCCCAAAGGCTTGTTTCCAGATTATCGGCTTGTAAGTCGCCCAGCAAGTACCCATCGAACTAAAAAACACTTGTTTATCTCATGAAATCATTTTTAACCTTGGTTAAAATGCCTAAAAATCATCATTCTCTGCAGCACATTGTCTGGTATAAACAGGGCATATGCTGCAGAGAACAATGATTTTGTACGTGCACAGAAGATCATATTAATAATCCTTCTGTGCAAAGGGAAGTGCAGTCTGCCAAGCTAAGTAGGGCTTTTAAACTATAATCAATTGTCTTGCACGTAGCCCATCAGTGACCACCAATGGCCAGTCTAAATGCAGCCTATCACCAGTGACATTTCTAGAGCCTGATGGGCCTTGGTGCAAAATTTGGACCCGCCCCCGCCCCATCCCTCCACATGTTGTTCAGATGCATGAGCTGTTGAAGGGTTCTAAATCATATAAGGACATACGTGTTACCCACTATCCCCCAATATATAGTAATGTATCCCATCCTGGGCCCCTTCCTGGTATGTATGTCATCATCCTGGTATATATATGTCCCCCATCCTGATATACCGGTATATGTCCCCCATCCTGGTATTTATGTCCCCTATCCTGGGCCCATCCTGGTATATACTGTATGTCCCTCCATCCTGGTATATATGTCCTCCATTCTAGTATTTATGTCCCCCATCCTGGTATATATGTCCCCCATCCTGATATATATGTCCCCCATCCTGGTATATATGTTCCCCTATCCTGATATATATGTCCCCCATCCTGGTATATATGTCCCCCATCCTGATATATATGTCCCCCATCCTGGTATATTTGTTCCCCTATCCTGATATATATGTCCCCCATCCTGGTATATATGTCCCCTCTTCTGGTATATATGTCCCCCATCCTGATATATATGTCCCCCATCCTGGTATATATGTCCCCTATCCTGGTATATATGTCCCCTATCCTGGTATACTGTATATGTCCCCCATTCTGGTATATATGTCCCCCATAATGGTATATATGTCCCCCATCCTGAGATATATGTGCCCATCCTGGTATATATGTCCCCCATTCTGGGTCCATTCTGGTATATATGTCCCCCATCATGATATATGTATGTCCCCCATCCTGGTATATATGTCCCCCATCCGGGTATATATGTCCCCCATCCTGGGTCCATCCTGATATATATGTCTCCCATCCTGGGTTCATCCTGGTATATATGTCCCCCATCCTGGTATATATGTCCCCCATTCTGCTGCTGTTCATTAACGCATTAAAAACAAAATGCTACTCACCTTCCTCCATTCCCATGACGTGCGGTGTTCTCTTCTGTAGCCGACAGCTGACTTCAGTATGCAAATGACGGGTAGTGCATGACGTCACCGCCACACGCCGCTTGTGACCGCACACCGATGTCAGCTGCATTCCTCTGATTGGCCAGCGGCGTGTATTGCAATGCATTTCAGCTGAATGAGTGGCCTCGGACGCACATCCGCCTGAAGTTTTCACTGGCGTCGGCGGGCCGCCCTCCTGCACAGACCCAGTCACAGTTGCACCCTCTGCGGCCATGATCATTACGCCCCTGCCTATCCCCTATTCCTTTTTCACACATACATGATTGGTCGAGCAAATGATTTATGTTTTCAGAAAGTAAAGAGGAAAAGAAACCACTGCCAGACAGCTTTGCTACAGCTTATGTCACATTAGATGGTTTTACACGTGCGTCGCTCATGGTTGGTGAGTGATGTCCTTTCAGGCGGCAGGTCTCCTGATCCGAACTCAGCAGCCTCATGAACCTATGTAAGAGCCATGACCGGTCTGGACATCACAGTCCTCACTCGAACCGTGAATGTGGGATGTGTAAAAACTACCTTCATTGCTGTATTCTTCAAAAGGATTACAAACAAGAACATAGAATTGCATCCATATTCTTTTAACAGCTTTCTATTTATGTTCTTCTTTAGGGCCTTCAAGTCCTCCAGACAATGTTCACTGTTAGGATATGTTCACACGTGGCAGATTTTGCTGCAATTCCATGGTGAGATCTGCATATTTTTACAAGGAGGATTTTGTTGCAGATTTTCCGTTGATTTCACCCCATGTGTTGCAAAGGATGATGTCCATGCCAAAAATCTCCTACATAAATAAATGTGATGCCAACTTAAAACCTGCAACAAGTCAAATGCTACAAAGATATTTTTTCAGCAATGTGTAGATTATATTTGTTAAAACCCCATTGGGACAACTCCTGTCTATATGCCTCACTTAGGCATATGGATATCATAAATGGGGATTCCCTGCTTGGGGTTCTCTTAAAAACCAGAACACAGAGCAGTTCTGGAAAACCCAACTCATCTATATATTATGTGGATTCCTATCCATTAAAATGCCCACGACCAGCGATTAAAAGCTGCATTTCCCCTGTGTCAGCCCTGGCAGGGGAAAATCCATCATACAATACCCCTAAAGAAGATGGAGTCCTGGAAGTGATGATACGACCCCACAGAGCCCAGATCTCAACATCTTCGAGCAGATACGGACTGGGGCTGAAATTCAGTCCTGGCATTTGAAATCACACAGTCCCATGTTGTCCCTGTCCCCATGAACCAGATGGGATATATTACTAATATTACACTGGATGGCGGAAAGGAAGATTTTCTACAAGACCAATATTTCTAATGATACCCATGGCCTGCTGGGGTAAGTGATGGAGTCAGCGACTTTGTGCTCCATCACAATTCTTAACAGTATGGGTATCTTGAGAACACCGATTCTCTTATTAACATAGCAGACAAGGCAGCCCATGATCAGACCTTCTGGCATTTACCAGAATTGCCAGATGGCCAGTCCGGCCCTGTCTTCGAGTCAGTCTGGGGTCACATGAAGAGATAGAAGAATTTGCGCAAGTGACATCCACTGAAGATCTGTGGTCAGTTCTCTTAGATGTTTGGAACAACCTCCCTGCTGAGTTCCTTCAAAAACTGTGTGCAATTACCTAGAAGAATTGATGCTTCGATGGACAGACCAAATATTGATGGGATTTAGATTTCTCTTTTGCTCATTCACTTTGCATTTTGTTAATTGATACAAAAATTAACTTTTAACGCTTCAAGTTTTGAAAGCATTTCTACATCGCGGTGTTTTTTTCCCCTCCTGCCAAAAACTTTTGCACACTGTCGTATTTTGTTTGAATTTCACATGGGCTTTGGACATGGTTTTGTATCGCTTCCTATTATACAGTATAAGTATTACAGATTTCCATCCTTCCTCACAGACGGCATTTCTTTCCTGTTCTCAAAATGGCTGCTGGTGGAGGAGCATGTGACAGGACCTGTACTTCAGCCTCCTCAAATTGATAAACAGTTTTTCAATCTGAAAAATTTTTCAATTAGAGAAGGTGATGGATAGGTCTGGGCAAATCCTCCTCCACCAGTAGCCATTTTAAGAAAAAAAGAGCTGTGAAGTCTGTGAGGAATGCAGTACAAACTAGTGTGAGAAGAGAACCTGAAACATGTATCTATGTTGTGTCTCACCTGGGGAAGTGGTTCGTCAAAGCGCTTAGTCCGGTCCTACTGCACCAAGGACAGACAGCACTGGCACTTTGGAACAATATAGTTGGAACAGTGGACGTGGTATGGATAGAATCTGGAGGAGCAGAACTGGAACCACAAGGACCGATGAAGCAGAGTACAAGTCACGGCAAGCGAAGCAGTGCTAGACAGCGATGTAGCCAACAGAACCAGAGCTAAAGACACAGGAGGTTCTGAGGCAAAACTGATCCAGCAGTACAGCAGCGTTAACTATGTCGTATTAGAGTTGAGCTGGTCACAGAGCACAGAGCAGGGCTGGAACAGCAGTTAGGCAGAGATACCCAGCAATTTAGCAGAGCTGGTTTTGTCACAGAGTCCAGGAAGAACAGGTCAATGGCGTAGCAGAGCTAGCCAGCAATGTAGCAGAAGAGTAAGCAGAGTAAGAAGTTGGAAATCTGTTGACGACAGCAGCATGCATTTAGCCTGAACCAACCTATAAGGTCTAGAAGTTTGATCATGCTTGATTTCTACTCGAAAAAGGAAGAGGATGTAGAGCTTGGTGCTGGAACCAGGACAACCGAGTAACAGAATATTAGTAAGAGGCACAAAATTACTGTATGTCCACAATATTTTGCTAAAATCAAGATAAAGTGGATCACCACTTTAAATCAAGCCACATATGGTAACCATTATCTCCTATGTTTACTAACTTTAGGTAAGGATTAGGATGTGCTGGACTATTGCAAACACAGATCTCACCTTGACCTCCACCCTTAAAAAAACCCCAGCAAAAGTGACACAAGTACAGATCCCCTGTATCACAAAGAAGTTAATGGAACGTCACCTTGACAATGCACGTAAAGAGTATTATTAAGAGCACTCCAGCCACATTTATGTCTTTGGCATAAGCGATTTATGGAAGCCCAAAAAGCCCTTATTGTGGAAAAATGCTTTTCTTTCCACCGTCAGAAAAGGGATTAAGACAACAACCCTTTTAGAGATACAATCAGGCGAATTCCGTCTTTTTAATTAGTCTGTTAAACACAGGAGCTACTAACACAAATATTTAACTGTGGTTTTTAACTCGGCCATCAAAAGAAAATTTATTGCTGCCTTAAATGCCTCTCTTCAGTGAATATCTTGGGTTATGGGTTCTTCAATAGCAGTTTATTGCCAATTGCTCTACATCTGACAGATACACTATATAGATGATTAGCTCGATGTCCCGGTAAAGCTGTTTAATCTACGCTCCAGCTAAAAGTGGTCTCTTTAGAGGCTGGGAGACTCGCCTATAAACACGGTTAGCTATTTTTACACAAACTAATGAATCACCGGGCTGAAACCTTTCTTGACTAGCTGCCAGGATTTGTCATCGTTGGTTAATTTTTGGAGAAATGTTATCACAGAGCTCAATGAACAATTGAAACGGCCCCACGAAACCCCCTTGCAGTGTAGTAGTGGCTAGGGTTGAGCGAAACGGGTCGATCATTTTCAAAAGTCGCCGACTTTTGGCTAAGTCGGCGTCTCATGAAACCCGATCCGACCCCTGTGCTTGTCGGCCATGCGGTACGCGACTTTCGCGCCAAAGTCGCGTTTCAATGACGCGAAAAGCGCCATTTCTCAGCCAATGAAGGTGAACGCAGAGTGTGGGCAGCGTGATGACATAGATCCTGGTCCCCACCATCTTAGAGAAGGGCATTGCAGTGATTGGCTTGCTGTCTGCGGCGTCACAGGGGCTATAAAGGGGCGTTCCCGCCGACCGCCATCTTACTGCTGCTGATCTGAGCTTAGGGACAGGTTGCTGCCGCTTCATCAGAAGCAGGGAGAGCGTTAGGCAGGGTCCACTAACCACCAAACCGCTTGTGCTGCAGCGATTTCCACTGTCCAACACCACCTTCGGTGTGCAGGAACAGTGGAAGCTATTTTTTTTTTTTTTTCCCCTCAGCGCTGTAGCTCATTGGGCTGCCCTAGAAGGCTCCGTGATAGCTGTATTGCTGTGTGTACGCCACTGTGGAAACCAACTGCTTTTTTCAAAGCACATATCCTCTTGTTCCTTCCTTTCTGCACAGCTATCTTTTTTGTTTGTCCACACTTTTTATTTAATTTGTGCATCAGTCCACTCCTATTGCTGCCTGCCATACCTGGCTTACATTACTGCAGGGAGATAGTAATTGTAGGACAGTTTTTTTTTTTTTTTTGTTTTTTTTTTGTGGGAGATTAAGATTGGCATTTCTGCTACAGTGCCATCCCTGTGTGTGCCATCTCTCACTGAGTGGGCCATAGAAAGCCTATTTATTTTTTCCGTGATTTGTGTTCTAAAATCTACCTCAACACAGAAACACTACATCAATCAGTGGGAGAAAAATATTGGCCTCAGTCAGGGCTTGTGTGCCACTGCTGTGTGTGCGCTATCTCTCATTCAGTGGGCTATAGCAAGCCTATATTTTTTTTTTTTTTTTTTTTTTAATATTATTTGGTTTCAAAAGTCTCCCTGAAAAAAAAAAAAAACCTAAAAAAACAGTGGGAGAGTAATATTGCCCTTTCAGCTTGTGTGCCAGTCTTGACTCCTGGGTGTGCCACCTCTCTCCCTCTCATTCAGTGGGCCATAGAAAGCCTATTTATTTTTTTTTTTAAATATTATTGGGTTTCTAAAGTCTCCCTGAAAAAAACAAAAAATACATAAAAAAACAGTGGGAGAGTAATATTGCCCTTTCAGCTTGTGTGCCAGTCTTGACTCCTGGGTGTGCCACCTCTCTCCCTCTCATTCAGTGGGCCATAGAAAGCCTTTTTTTTTTTTGGTTTTTTTAATATTATTTGGTTTCTAAAGTCTCCCTGAAAAAAACAAAAAAAACATAAAAAACAGTGGGAGAGTAATATTGCCCTTTCAGCTTGTGCGCCAGTCTTGACTCCTGGTTGTGCCACCTCTCTCTCTCTAATTGTGGGCCATAGAAAGCCTTTTTTTTTTTTTAAAATATTATTGGGTTTCTAAAGTCTCCCTGAAAAAACAAAAAATACATAAAAAAACAGTGGGAGAGTAATATTGCCCTTTCAGCTTGTGTGCCAGTCTTGACTCCTGGGTGTGCCACCTCTCTCCCTTTCATTCAGTGGGCCATAGAAAGCCTATTTATTTTTTCCGTGATTTGTGTTCTAAATTCTACCTCAACACAAAAACACTACATCAATCAGTGGGAGAAAAATATTGGCCTCAGTCAGGGCTTGTGTGCCACTGCTGTGTGTGCTATCTCTCATTCAGTGGGCTATAGCAAGCCTATTTTTTTTTTTTTTTTTTTTTTTTTAATATTATTTGGTTTCTAAAGTCTCCCTGAAAAAAAAAAAAAACCTAAAAAAACAGTGGGAGAGTAATATTGCCCTTTCAGCTTGTGTGCCAGTCTTGACTCCTGGGTGTGCCACCTCTCTCCCTCTCATTCAGTGGGCCATAGAAAGCCTATTTATTTTTTTTTTTAAATATTATTGGGTTTCTAAAGTCTCCCTGAAAAAACAAAAAATACATAAAAAAACAGTGGGAGAGTAATATTGCCCTTTCAGCTTGTGTGCCAGTCTTGACTCCTGGGTGTGCCACCTCTCTCCCTTTCATTCAGTGGGCCATAGAAAGCCTATTTTTTTTTTTTTTAATATTATTTGGTTTCTAATTCTCCCTGAAAAAAAAAAAAAACCTAAAAAAACAGTGGGAGAGTAATATTGCCCTTTCAGCTTGTGTGCCAGTCTTGACTCCTGGGTGTGCCACCTCTCTCCCTCTCATTCAGTGGGCCATAGAAAGCCTATTTATTTTTTTTTTAAAATATTATTGGGTTTCTAAAGTCTCCCTGAAAAAAACAAAAAATACATAAAAAAACAGTGGGAGAGTAATATTGCCCTTTCAGCTTGTGTGCCAGTCTTGACTCCTGGGTGTGCCACCTCTCTCCCTTTCATTCAGTGGGCCATAGAAAGCCTATTTATTTTTTTTTTTAAATATTATTGGGTTTCTAAAGTCTCCCTGAAAAAACAAAAAAAACCTAAAAAAACAGTGGGAGAGTAATATTGCCCTTTCAGCTTGTGTGCCAGTCTTGACTCCTGGGTGTGCCACCTCTCTCCCTCTCATTCAGTGGGCCATAGAAAGCCTATTTATTTTTTTTTTTAAATATTATTGGGTTTCTAAAGTCTCCCTGAAAAAAACAAAAAATACATAAAAAAACAGTGGGAGAGTAATATTGCCCTTTCAGCTTGTGTGCCAGTCTTGACTCCTGGGTGTGCCACCTCTCTCCCTCTCATTCAGTGGGCCATAGAAAGCCTTTTTTTTTTTTGGTTTTTTTAATATTATTTGGTTTCTAAAGTCTCCCTGAAAAAAACAAAAAAAACATAAAAAACAGTGGGAGAGTAATATTGCCCTTTCAGCTTGTGCGCCAGTCTTGACTCCTGGTTGTGCCACCTCTCTCTCTCTAATTGTGGGCCATAGAAAGCCTTTTTTTTTTTTTTAAATATTATTGGGTTTCTAAAGTCTCCCTGAAAAAACAAAAAATACATAAAAAAACAGTGGGAGAGTAATATTGCCCTTTCAGCTTGTGTGCCAGTCTTGACTCCTGGGTGTGCCACCTCTCTCCCTTTCATTCAGTGGGCCATAGAAAGCCTATTTATTTTTTCCGTGATTTGTGTTCTAAATTCTACCTCAACACAAAAACACTACATCAATCAGTGGGAGAAAAATATTGGCCTCAGTCAGGGCTTGTGTGCCACTGCTGTGTGTGCTATCTCTCATTCAGTGGGCTATAGCAAGCCTATTTTTTTTTTTTTTTTTTTTTTTTTAATATTATTTGGTTTCTAAAGTCTCCCTGAAAAAAAAAAAAAAACCTAAAAAAACAGTGGGAGAGTAATATTGCCCTTTCAGCTTGTGTGCCAGTCTTGACTCCTGGGTGTGTCACCTCTCTCCCTCTCATTCAGTGGGCCATAGAAAGCCTATTTATTTTTTTTTTTTAATATTATTGGGTTTCTAAAGTCTCCCTGAAAAAACAAAAAATACATAAAAAAACAGTGGGAGAGTAATATTGCCCTTTCAGCTTGTGTGCCAGTCTTGACTCCTGGGTGTGCCACCTCTCTCCCTTTCATTCAGTGGGCCATAGAAAGCCTATTTTTTTTTTTTTTTTAATATTATTTGGTTTCTAATTCTCCCTGAAAAAAAAAAAAAAACCTAAAAAAACAGTGGGAGAGTAATATTGCCCTTTCAGCTTGTGTGCCAGTCTTGACTCCTGGGTGTGTCACCTCTCTCCCTCTCATTCAGTGGGCCATAGAAAGCCTATTTATTTTTTTTTTTAAATATTATTGGGTTTCTAAAGTCTCCCTGAAAAAACAAAAAATACATAAAAAAACAGTGGGAGAGTAATATTGCCCTTTCAGCTTGTGTGCCAGTCTTGACTCCTGGGTGTGCCACCTCTCTCCCTCTCATTCAGTGGGCCATAGAAAGCCTTTTTTTTTTTTGGTTTTTTTAATATTATTTGGTTTCTAAAGTCTCCCTGAAAAAAACAAAAAAAACATAAAAAACAGTGGGAGAGTAATATTGCCCTTTCAGCTTGTGCGCCAGTCTTGACTCCTGGTTGTGCCACCTCTCTCTCTCTAATTGTGGGCCATAGAAAGCCTTTTTTTTTTTTTTTTTTAATATTATTTGGTTTCTAAAGTCTCCCTGAGAAAAAAAAATAAATAAATTAGGTGGGAGATTAATATTGACATTAGTGCTTGAGTGACAGTCCTGCGTGTGTGTCATCTCTGTGATTTTGTGCCACAGAAAACAGAGTGTGTAACATTGTGCCTGATTTTCCTTGTGGTCTCACCAACCTGTTAAGGGATATTGAAATCATACTGAAGTTATAGCTCACCGTGTAAGTTGTTTGATAGCAACAAATAAAGTTACTTTGGTTAAGATTTTAAAACAATGAGGAAGTCTGGTGCAAGAGGTCGTCGTGGGCGTTCATTGTCAGCTGGTAATGATGGTAGTGGTAGTGGAGCATCAGGTGGTCGTGGGGATAAAAATATTCCACCTAAGTCTGGAGCTGTGGAGCCAGTTTCGTCGTCAGGCTACACAAGGCCTCGAACGCTCTCTTTTCTGGGAGTAGGAAAACCGCTTTTAAAGGCGGAGCAGCAACAGCAAGTTTTGGCTTACATTGCAGACTCAGCCTCTAGCTCTTTTGCCTCCTCTTCCGAAACTGGTAAATGTAAAAGCAGCGCGTCGCTTGTGGATGTTCACGGTCAGGGACAAGTCGCTTCCTTGTCCTCCTCAGCAAAAACTACAACAAGAGAGAAGGATGCAGCAGGCGACACAACGGGTCACTCCATGGAGCTCTTTACACATACCGTCCCTGGCTTAGAAAGTGAAACATTTAACAGGCCATGCCCATTACAAGTATATTCTGACATGGAGTGCACTGATGCACAGCCACAGCCAGAGTACTATGCTGCTCCTTTGACTCAGACCACCACATTGCCCTCTCAGGGTACAGATCCACAATCAGACCCTGATGAGACTATGTTGCCCCGCCACGAACGCTATACCACCGACCGACACAGTGACACAGACGAAGTTGCACACGAGCTCGAAGAGGAGGTAATAGATGACCCAGTTATTGACCCCGATTGGCAGCCATTGGGGGAACAGGGTGCAGGCGGCAGTAGTTCAGAAGCGGAGGTGGAGGAGGGGCCGCAGCAGGCATCAACATCGCAACAGGTTCCATCTGCCGGGCCCGTATCTGGACCAAAACGCGTGTCAAAGCCAAAACCTGTTGGAGCACAGCGTTGCCATCCGGTTAAAGCTCAGTCTGCAATCCCTGAAAAGGGATCAGAGTCTAGGAAGAGTGCAGTCTGGCATTTTTTTAAACAACATCCAACTGATCAGCGCAAAGTCATCTGTCAAAAATGTTCAACTAGCTTAAGCAGAGGTCAGAATCTGAAAAGTCTAAATACTAGTTGCATGCATAGACACTTAACCACCATGCATTCTCAAGCCTGGACTAACTACCAAACGTCCCTCAAGGTTGTAGCACCCTCGGCCAATGAAGCTAGTCAGCAACGCAACATCCCTTCCGTCACTGTAAGGCCACCATTTTCCGCACCACCGGCAGTATCTGTGCAGGTTTCTTTGCCAGCCAAAAGCAGTCAGGGTCAGGGAATCACCAGTTTTGTAGGAGGAAATATTGCATGTAGGGCACCGGCGGAAACAATACCGTCTCCAACCGTCTCTCAGTCTGCCATGTCCACCGGCACACCCGAAAGTTCCACGATCTACAGCTCTCCAGTCCAGCTCACCCTACATGAGACTCTGGTTAGAAAAAGGAAGTACTTATCCTCGCATCCGCGTACACAGGGTTTTAACGCCCACATAGCTAGACTAATCTCGTTAGAGATGATGCCCTACCGGTTAGTTGAAAGCGAAGCTTTCAAAGCCCTGATGGAGTACGCTGAACCACGATACGAGCTACCCAGTCGACACTTTTTTTCCAGAAAAGCCATCCCAGCCCTGCACCAGCATGTTAAACAGCGCATCGTCCATGCACTCAGGCAATCTGTGAGTACAAAGGTGCACCTGACTACAGATGCATGGACCAGTAGGCATGGCCAGGGACGTTATGTGTCCATCACGGCACACTGGGTGAATGTGGTGGATGCAGGGTCCACAGGCGACATCAATTTAGGGACAGTTGTGCCTAGCCCACGGTCTAGGAAACAGTTGGCTGTAGGCGTTCGCACCCCCTCCTCCTCCTCCTCGTCCTCCTGCAGAAGCTACAGCTCTTCCACAGAACGCAGTCGGCCAACCACTCCATCGGCAGATGACACTGTTGCACACCAGTTGTCCCATTATGGGCCAGCTACTGCCAAGCGTCAGCAGGCTGTATTGGCTATGAAGTGTTTGGGCGACAACAGACACACCGCGGAAGTTCTGTCCGAGTTCTTGCAACAAGAAACGCAGTCGTGGCTGGGCACAGTAGATCTTGAGGCAGGTAAGGTAGTGAGTGATAACGGAAGGAATTTCATGGCTGCCATCTCCCTTTCCCAACTGAAACACATTCCTTGCCTGGCTCACACCTTAAACCTGGTGGTGCAGTGCTTATTGAAAACTTATCCTGGGTTCTCCGACCTGCTCCTCAAAGTGCGTGCACTTTGCTCACATATCCGACGTTCGCCTGTACACGCCAGCCGTATGCAGACCTATCAGCGGTCTTTGAACCTTCCCCAGCATCGCCTAATCATAGACGTTGCAACAAGGTGGAACTCAACACTGCACATGCTTCAGAGACTGTGCGAACAGAGGCGTGCTGTTATTTATTTGTGGGAGGATACACGGGCAGGCAGTAGGATGGCAGACATGGAGTTGTCAGGTGTGCAGTGGTCGAAGATACAAGACATGTGTCAAGTCCTTCAGTGTTTTGAGGAATGCACACGGCTGGTTAGTGCAGACAACGCCGTAATAAGCATGAGCATCCCCCTAATGCGTCTGCTGATGCAAAGTTTGACGCACATAAAGGAGCAGGCGTCTGCACCAGAGGAAGAGGGAAGCCTTGATGACAGTCAGCCATTGTCTGGTCAGGGCAGTGTACAGGACGAGGTAGCGGGCGAAGAGGAGGTGGAGGACGAGGAGGATGATGGGGATGAGTATATTTTTAATGCGGAAACTTTCACGGGGGCACAGGAAATTGGTTGCGTGTCACGGCCGGGTTCTGGTTTTTTGAGGGACACAAGTGACGTAGATTTGCCTGCAACTGCCCCTCAACCAATCACAACCGGAGATTTGACAAGTGGAACTTTGGCCCACATGGCGGATTATGCCTTACGTATCCTACAAAGGGACACACGCATTACGAAAATGATGAACGATGACGATTACTGGTTGGCCTGCCTCCTTGATCCACGCTATAAAGGCAAATTGCAAAATATTATGCCACATGAGAACTTGGAACTAATATTAGCAACCAAACAATCAACTCTTGTTGACCGTTTGCTTCAGGCATTCCCAGCACACAGCGCACGTGATCGTTCTCACACGAGCTCCAGGGGGCAGCAGACTAGGAGTGTTAGGGGTGCACACATCAGAAGTGGCGTTGGACAGAGGGGTTTTCTGACCAGGTTGTGGAGTGATTTTGCTATGACCGCAGACAGGACAGGTACTGCTGCATCAATTGAAAGTGACAGGAGACAACATTTGTCCAGTATGGTTACTAACTATTTTTCATCCCTTATCGATGTTCTCCCTCAACCGTCATTCCCATTTGATTACTGGGCCTCCAAATTAGACACCTGGCCAGAATTGGCAGAATATGCATTGCAGGAGCTTGCTTGCCCGGCAGCAAGTGTCCTATCAGAAAGAGTATTCAGTGCTGCAGGGTCAATATTAACCGAAAAAAGGACTCGTCTGGCTACCCAAAATGTTGACGATCTAACATTCATTAAAATGAACCACAACTGGATTTCAAAATCTTTTGCCCCACCTTGCCCGGCCGACACCTAGCTTTCCTATGAAAAGCTCTTGCCTGTGAATTACTTTTCTAATGTCTAATTTGCTGCTGCAGATTGTACAGCATACGACATGTTTACACCTCCCTAAATGGCCAAACTCCCCACACGGGGCCGTGGTATCGCGACTTGGCGCAAGCACCCGTGAGACTGCTGTTTGTCTGAAGAGGTGGGTGTGCTCGCTTTTGGTTGACGGCATTGCTACTGGGTCCCTCATAGTACAATGTAGTGTCTCTGGCGGTGGTGGTGCGCACCCAACGTCAGACACACCGTTGTAACATGAGTGGCCCTGGGGCGGTCCCGCCGGCCTCAAGAGAGTTCCCCCCTACCCCAGCTCAAACTGGGCTCTACTACGTGCAAAATTATGTCGCACAGCTCCACCAATCTTTAGTCTATTCGCTGACATCATTCAATGTCTGGCACTGACAATACAAATTTGTAGACATCTATGATGCAACTTAAAGTAGTCTGTGTCTGTGTCCTATATTGGCACCATTAAATAGTTACTGCCAAATTACTATGTCAGAAACACAGCAGATGAGCCCACCCCTGTACCTAAGTATGCCATCTTTTTTTTTGTTTTGGTTGTTTTGCGAGACATTAACATCTATTTATATTTTGGGAGTACTGGGACAGACACTCCTTGCACTACTCCTCCACTCAGCACCAAGCTGCCTGCCCGTGTATCCATGTAACCGCTGTAAAACTGCCATGAGCCTATTGTTTGTTATTTTAGGCCTTTGATAGCCTGTCTGCGGTCCCTACTCCTCCACTGACCACCAAGCTGCCTGCCCGTGTATCCATGTAACCGCTGTAAAACTGCCATGAGCCTATTGTTTGTTATTTTAGGCCTTTGAAGCCTTTCTGCGCTCCCTCCTTCCACTAGTCCTCCACTGACCAGACCACTGCTGCCCGTGTACCCCTGGAACCAATTTTAAAGTGCCTACAGCCAGCCCATTTTATTGTGTTAGGCCTTCGAAGCCTGTCTGCGGTCCCTCCTTCCACTAGGCCTCCACTGACCAGACCACTGCTGCCCGTGTACCCCTGGAACCAATTTTAAAGTGCCTACAGCCAGCCCATTTTATTGTGTTAGGCCTTCGAAGCCTGTCTGCGGTCCATACTTCCACTAGTCCTCCACTGACCAGACCACTGCTGCCCGTGTACCCCTGGAACCAATTTTAAAGTGCCTACAGCCAGCCCATTTTATTGTGTTAGGCCTTCGAAGCCTGTCTGCGGTCCATACTTCCACTAGGCCTCCACTGACCAGACCACTGCTGCCCGTGTACCCCTGGAACCAATTTTAAAGTGCCTACAGCCAGCCCATTTTATTGTGTTAGGCCTTCGAAGCCTGTCTGCGGTCCCTCCTTCCACTAGGCCTCCACTGACCAGACCACTGCTGCCCGTGTACCCCTGGAACCAATTTTAAAGTGCCTACAGCCAGCCCATTTTATTGTGTTAGGCCTTCGAAGCCTGTCTGCGGTCCATACTTTAAATACTCCTCCACTCAGCACCAAGCTGCCTGCCCGTGTATCCATGTAACCGCTGTAAAACTGCCATGAGCCTATTGTTTGTTATGTTAGGCCTTTGATAGCCTGTCTGCGGTCCCTACTTTAAATACTCCTCCACTCACCACCACCAAGCTGCCTGCCCGTGTATCCATGTAACCGCTGTGAAACTGCCATGAGCCTATTGTTTTTTTATGTTAGGCCTTTGATAGCCTGTCTGCGGTCCCTACTTTAAATACTCCTCCACTCACCACCACCAAGCTGCCTGCCCGTGTATCCATGTAACCGCTGTAAAACTGCCATGAGCCTATTGTTTGTTATGTTAGGCCTTTGAAGCCTTTCTGCGCTCCCTCCTTCCACTAGTCCTCCACTGACCAGACCACTGCTGCCCGTGTACCCCTGGAACCAATTTTAAAGTGCCTACAGCCAGCCCATTTTATTGTGTTAGGCCTTCGAAGCCTGTCTGCGGTCCATACTTCCACTAGTCCTCCACTGACCAGACCACTGCTGCCCGTGTACCCCTGGAACCAATTTTAAAGTGCCTACAGTCAGCCCATTTTATTGTGTTAGGCCTTCGAAGCCTGTCTGCGGTCCATACTTCCACTAGGCCTCCACTGACCAGACCACTGCTGCCCGTGTACCCCTGGAACCAATTTTAAAGTGCCTACAGCCAGCCCATTTTATTGTGTTAGGCCTTCGAAGCCTGTCTGCGGTCCATACTTCCACTAGTCCTCCACTGACCAGACCACTGCTGCCCGTGTACCCCTGGAACCAATTTTAAAGTGCCTACAGCCAGCCCATTTTATTGTGTTAGGCCTTCGAAGCCTGTCTGCGGTCCATACTTCCACTAGGCCTCCACTGACCAGACCACTGCTGCCCGTGTACCCCTGGAACCAATTTTAAAGTGCCTACAGCCAGCCCATTTTATTGTGTTAGGCCTTCGAAGCCTGTCTGCGGTCCATACTTCCACTAGGCCTCCACTGACCAGACCACTGCTGCCCGTGTACCCCTGGAACCAATTTTAAAGTGCCTACAGCCAGCCCATTTTATTGTGTTAGGCCTTCGAAGCCTGTCTGCGGTCCATACTTTAAATACTCCTCCACTCACCACCAAGCTGCCTGCCCGTGTATCCATGTAACCGCTGTAAAACTGCCATGAGCCTATTGTTTGTTATGTTAGGCCTTTGATAGCCTGTCTGCGGTCCTTACTTTAAATACTCCTCCACTCACCACCTAGCTGCCTGTGTATCCATGTAACCGATGTAAAACTGCCATGACTGCCTACTGTTTGTTATTTTAGGCCTTTGATAGCCTGTCTGCGGCCCCTACTTGCAATACTCCTCCACTGACCACAATGCTGCCTGGAGTGCCTGCCTGTGTATCCATGTAACCGATGTAAAACTGCCATGACTGCCTACTGTTTGTTATTTTAGGCCTTTGATAGCCTGTCTGCGGCCCCTACTTGCAATACTCCTCCACTGAGCACAATGCTGCCTGGAGTGCCTGCCTGTGTATCCATGTAACCGATGTAAAACTGCCATGACTGCCTACTGTTTGTTATTTTAGGCCTTTGATAGCCTGTCTGCAGCCCCTACTTGCAATACTCCTCCACTGACCACACCAATGCTGCCCGTGTACCCCTGGAACCTATTTAAAAGTTCATAGAGCCTAGTTATATATTTTATTTACTATTAATAAGGCCATGATGGACTACGCTGTACCACGCTACAAGCTAACCAGTCGACACTTCTTTTGCGAGAAAAGCCATCCCAACCCTCCACCAGCATGTAGAAGACCGCATTGTCCATGCACTCTGGCAATCTGTGAGTACAAAGGTGCACCTGACAACAGACGCATGGACCTGTAGGCATGGCCACGGAAGATTACGTGTCCATTACGGCGCAATGGGTTAATGTGGTGGATGCATGGTCCACAGGGGACAGCCTACTAAGTCTGTCTGCAGTCCCTAATTCAAATTGTCCTCCACTGTCTAAATCGGAACTTCCACCTTCTGGCTTTCGGCCTATAGTATCAGAAATTAAACTGCATTTGGCCTTCAACTTTGGTTAGGGCCTACTAACGGCTTCTGCCCCTCCCTGGTGTTGCCCTCAACTAAATAAAGCTGAGCTTCAACCTTCCGGCTCTCATTATGTGGTTTTAAAAAAAAAAATGGTGGTTAGGGCCTACTAACGGCTTCTGCCCCTCCCTGGTGTTGTCCTCAACTAAATAAAGCTGAGCTTCAACCTTCCGGCTCTCATTATGTGGTTTAAAAAAAAAAAATGGTGGTTAGGGCCTACTAACGGCTTCTGCCCCTCCCTGGTGTTGTCCTCAACTAAATAAAGCTGAGCTTCAACCTTCCGGCTCTCATTAAGTGGTTTTAAAAAAAAAATGGTGGTTAGGGCCTACTAACGGCTTCTGCCCCTCCCTGGTGTTGTCCTCAACTAAATAAAGCTGAGCTTCAACCTTCCGGCTCTCATTAAGTGGTTTTAAAAAAAAAAAAAATGGTGGTTAGGGCCTACTAACGGCTTCTGCCCCTCCCTGGTGTTGTCCTCAACTAAATAAAGCTGAGCTTCAACCTTCCGGCTCTCATTATGTGGTTTTAAAAAAAAAAATGGTGGTTAGGGCCTACTAACGGCTTCTGCCCCTCCCTGGTGTTGTCCTCAACTAAATAAAGCTGAGCTTCAACCTTCCGGCTCTCATTAAGTGGTTTTTAAAAAAAAATGGTGGTTAGGGCCTACTAACGGCTTCTGCCCCTCCCTGGTGTTGTCCTCAACTAAATAAAGCTGAGCTTCAACCTTCCGGCTCTCATTAAGTGGTTTTAAAAAAAAAAAAATTGGTGGTTAGGGCCTACTAACGGCTTCTGCCCCTCCCTGGTGTTGTCCTCAACTAAATAAAGCTGAGCTTCAACCTTCCGGCTCTCATTATGTGGTTTAAAAAAAAAAAATGGTGGTTAGGGCCTACTAACGGCTTCTGCCCCTCCCTGGTGTTGTCCTCAACTAAATAAAGCTGAGCTTCAACCTTCCGGCTCTCATTAAGTGGTTTTAAAAAAAAAATGGTGGTTAGGGCCTACTAACGGCTTCTGCCCCTCCCTGGTGTTGTCCTCAACTAAATAAAGCTGAGCTTCAACCTTCCGGCTCTCATTAAGTGGTTTTAAAAAAAAAATGGTGGTTAGGGCCTACTAACGGCTTCTGCCCCTCCCTGGTGTTGTCCTCAACTAAATAAAGCTGAGCTTCAACCTTCCGGCTCTCATTAAGTGGTTTTAAAAAAAAAAAAAATGGTGGTTAGGGCCTACTAACGGCTTCTGCCCCTCCCTGGTGTTGTCCTCAACTAAATAAAGCTGAGCTTCAACCTTCCGGCTCTCATTAAGTGGTTTTAAAAAAAAAATGGTGGTTAGGGCCTACTAACGGCTTCTGCCCCTCCCTGGTGTTGTCCTCAACTAAATAAAGCTGAGCTTCAACCTTCCGGCTCTCATTATGTGGTTTTAAAAAAAAAAATGGTGGTTAGGGCCTACTAACGGCTTCTGCCCCTCCCTGGTGTTGTCCTCAACTAAATAAAGCTGAGCTTCAACCTTCCGGCTCTCATTATGTGGTTTTAAAAAAAAAAATGGTGGTTAGGGCCTACTAACGGCTTCTGCCCCTCCCTGGTGTTGTCCTCAACTAAATAAAGCTGAGCTTCAACCTTCCGGCTCTCATTAAGTGGTTTTAAAAAAAAAATGGTGGTTAGGGCCTACTAACGGCTTCTGCCCCTCCCTGGTGTTGTCCTCAACTAAATAAAGCTGAGCTTCAACCTTCCGGCTCTCATTAAGTGGTTTTAAAAAAAAAATTGTGGTTAGGGCCTACTAACGGCTTCTGCCCCTCCCTGGTGTTGTCCTCAACTAAATAAAGCTGAGCTTCAACCTTCCGGCTCTCATTAAGTGGTTTTAAAAAAAAAAAAAATGGTGGTTAGGGCCTACTAACGGCTTCTGCCCCTCCCTGGTGTTGTCCTCAACTAAATAAAGCTGAGCTTCAACCTTCCGGCTCTCATTAAGTGGTTTTAAAAAAAAAATGGTGGTTAGGGCCTACTAACGGCTTCTGCCCCTCCCTGGTGTTGTCCTCAACTAAATAAAGCTGAGCTTCAACCTTCCGGCTCTCATTAAGTGGTTTTAAAAAAAAAAAAAATGGTGGTTAGGGCCTACTAACGGCTTCTGCCCCTCCCTGGTGTTGCCCTCAACTAAATAAAGCTGAGCTTCAACCTTCTGCTCCAAATTACCATTTTAAAAAATGCAATAGGCTTTTCCGGCCTACTAAAGGTGTCTGCCCCTCCCTGGTGTTGTCCTCAACTGAACAAAGCTGAGCTTCCACATTCTGGCTTTCGCCCTATACTATCAGATATTAAACTGCATTTGGCCTACTAGTGTGGTTAGGCCCTTGAAACAGTGTCTGCTGCTCTTGGGTTTGCTACTCCACTGAACAAAGCAATGCCGCCTGTTTAGTCCTGTTACCAATTTTGAACTGCATGTAGCCTACTTTATTCTTTGGCCCTATATCTGTTTCCTCCTCATCCTGCCCATTGCCCAGCCACTGCTAAATGAGTCTGCTGGTACATTGACCTAGACCACTACATTCCCCTTGTACTCTACACAGCCAGAATCTGTCCCTGCTGAAAGTAAGGTTCCCCTTCCCGCATGTTATACCACCTTACACAGGGACAAAGAGGAAGGTGCAGATGAAAGTGCAGGTTCCTTCATCAGGTGGGGGGGCATACTCGTTGGCGACGTCACTGGCACAGGGCCCCTCAGAGTACGCAAAAGTGTCGCTGCTGGTGGGAGGCGCCCCCGCCATGCAAACACACCGCCGTACTTTGAGGGGCCCTGTGCCAGTGGCAATGCGAACGAGTGGGCCCCCCCTGCTTGCTCAGGATCACAGCACTTGCAACTTTTAAATACTTACCTTTCCCTGCAACACCGCCGTGACGTAGTCCGCATTTCCTGGGCCCACGAAAAACTTGAGCCAGCCCTACTCCCCCCACAACTTTCCCCCAATTCCCTATGCCCAACTATTATTATACAGTTAATTAAGATTGGCAAGCTTCAGAAACAAGAATGGATGTTTTTGGCATTAAAATGGGCACTGTAGGTGTTTTCCTGGCCTCCACTCACTGCCGACTATGCTTCCCCATTGACTTGCATTGGGTTTCGTGTTTCGGTCGATCCCCGACTTTTAGCGATAATCGGCCGACTGCACTCGACTCGACTCTGGACAAAATCGGGTTTCCCAAAACCCTACTCGATCTTAAAAAAATGAAAGTCGCTCAACCCTAGTAGTGGCCCGAGGAAGGATGTAATCTTCTAAACAGAGATAGATTGGTGTGACATGGAATTAAACAGGAAGGCCACCTTGTACAATTGCCTGATATGTGCATTCTTACCTACAAAAATGGCACTGTAGATATCTTACACCAGATAAAGTGACTTTGTTGTGGCTAAGGAGGAAGACTTTCACACAGATCACACTACTTTATATGCCCACATCAATATTTTCTAACGATTTAGATTTTTTAAAAAAATCAGTTCTGATTGTAAAAGGATTCCACCACAAGTACTTGTTAAGAGATGATAGTTTCGACTTCACTTATACCAAAAGTTCTACCTGATACATTTCTTTTGTGAAATTTGTGAAGCACTTATTGGATGTTACACACCCGTCCTGGGTCATCACTCTGCTCCCTTCAACCCAGTCCGCTAATCGTATGCTATCATCTGCCTAGGACTATGTAAGGTCCACCAAGACACACAACTGTGCCTTGGTATTAAAACTCTTAGTTTGTCTGTGCACCACCACGACCTGCTTCAACTACTTGCTAAAGAGCGGGAAGTCCAGATTATATTTTTCTGATTGGATCGATATTTAAGGCAAAGGGGAAAAAAATACAAAGTATCTCAATATTGTGCCTTATTGAGCAAGGGAAAATTCAACCACACGCTTTACAGTAGAAACAAATCAAATATAAATTTACTGAATCCATGAGTTTTGGGGCAGAATTCTATTTATTCAGAATCCTCCTTCTCTGTCCCACCTCCAGTGTCGGTGCATTTGTCCAATGATGTTGCTATCAGTCCTGCTGATACTACTAGTTCTACAAGCAATCACCACCAACAATACAGTTATGAGTTTCCCTTTACTACTTTCTGCCCCGCCCATAGACAATAAAGATCAGTGTTCTACTCTACAGTGATTTGAAAAATGACATTTCATAGTAGAGAAGATGCATGCAATAGTGTAGATGTGGGGAGTTGGCTGCCAGACACAGCCAGACTCCACATAGAGAAGGCAGAGACAGTTCATTACAGTCTCTGTTTTCCTGTTTGTTGAAAAAGTGCTGAGCATACAGTAATAGGAGGCGCTAACAACGCTTCCTTCTCTGGACTCAATGTGTGTAGATAATAACTGGAATGACAATAAAGGTACCGTCACACATAGCGACGCTGCAGCGATCTAGACAACGATGCCGATCGCTGCAGCTCGCTGTTTGGTCGCTGGAGAGCTGTCACACAGACAGCTCTCCAGCGACCAACGATCCCGAAGTCCCCGGGTAACCAGGGTAAACATCGGGTTACTAAGCACAGGGCCGCGCTTAGTAACCCGATGTTTACCCTGGTTACCATTGTTAAGTAAAAAAAAAAACACTACATACTTACATTCCTGTCGCGTCCCTCGCCTTCAGCTTCCCTGCACTGTGTAAGCGCTGGCCGGAAAGCAGAGCGGTGACGTCACCGCTGTGCTCTGCTTTACGGCCGGCCGGCGCTGACACTGGGGGACGCAGGGAAGCTGACGCCGAGGGACGCGACAGGAATGTAAGTATGTAGTGTTTTTTTTTTTACTTAACAATGGTAACCAGGGTAAACATCGGGTTACTAAGCGCGGCCCTGCGCTTAGTAACCCGATGTTTACCCTGGTTACCAGTGAAGACATCGCTGGATCGGTGTCACACACACCGATCCAGCGATGTCAGCGGGTGATCCAGCGATGAAATAAGGTGCTGGCCTTCTAGCTCCGACCAACGATATCACAGCAGGATCGTGATCGCTGCTGCGTGTCAAACACAACGATATCGCTATCTAGGACGCTGCAACGTCACGGATCGCTAGCGTTATCGTTGTTAAGTTGTTCAGTGTGAAGGTACCTTTAGCGCAATAGGGTCTTATCTGGATTACAAAAGAAATAGTAAAACAGGATTTTCTCACTTGGGAGGTTTGTGAAAGTCGCAACCCCTTTGTTAGCTTCTAAGTAAAAGCGGCTGCTGCAGATCCACCAAACAGATAGTAAGCAAACTTGGAGATGAAAGTGGATGTAAAACTGCACTGCCGAGGATCCAATATATGATAGGAGGCCAGATGTGATATGGATGTGGTTTTATTTGTTAATGCGTTTCAAGGTGGGCATACCTCTTCATCAGGACAAACCACAATGATAGGGAACAACTTGCAAAAATGGGGGAGTAAATAAGCAACACATTCAAAAAGGAGGCGCGTAAAAACGGTCCTCCATGGTCATGTGACCAGCACAACACGTTAGCTCGTCGGCATAATACATGTTATCATGTAAAATTATAACAGTGTTATCATATATTATGCCGACATGATAACGTGTTGTGCTGGTCATATGACCATGGAGGACCGTTTCTGCGCGCCTCTTTTTTGAATGTATTGCCTATTTATTCCCGCATTTTTGTAAGCCAAAAACGAAAAAAAAGTGAGTATGAAAATAAAATAAAAAAATATTATCAAATAATAAAATATAATAAAATTAGGCTACATGTATCACAAAAAAGATGTCGAAATTATTTCACTATCCTGATGATAAAAAATGGTATGACTCATTAAACTCATGAAACCACATGTATGACAAATCCCGACAATGTGCCTGATAAGGATCAAGGGTAAATGGCCTGAAAATAGAGCATCTCAGGTGCATGTGCTTCCAATTGAGGATTTTATTTTGTAATTACAAGAATAAATTAGTTAAATACAGGGCCGGTTTTAGACAATGTGGGGCCCTAGGCAAAAGTTTAAAATGAGGCCCCCAATGCTCACATACATATTGCACCATGACTCTCAAACATTTTGGTTGTATTGACATGAGCTGAGTTCAGGCCGTTCAATGCGTGTGATCTACAATATTGAAGTTGTTTGGCTCTTGTTTCTCGGCCTCTTTACACCGGCTAATGAAGAACGATGGGGACAGAACACTAGTAGATTAATCTGTCCCCATATAGTTTCATGTTATAAGCAGGAGGGCTGGAAAGTTGGAGTCAGTGTCCATTTTGGTGTAGTTGGTATCAAATGGACAGACTCTGTCTCCTTAAATACATTATATAATACATTGGGTGCAGGATGTGCTGTAATTTTTTCATAATAATGTGGGAAAGTTATGAAATGTCCTATAAATGAGCATTTTGCTCATTTGTTGCACGATTGCCAACATGTTTATATATATATATATATATATATATATATATATATATATGAATGAACTCTCGTCTGTTCTTCAGCCAGTATTTAAAAATGTGCATGACACACAAACACGCACACACCACACTCACACGCTATCACTGTGTGTCTATACCCAGCCATCTACATATACTAACATATATTCAAGTTAGAGTAATGCAAAAAATGTATATATATATACACATACCTACACGGCACATGCTTATACACACATACATACATGTACAAGGCACATGCTTATACACACACACACATGGCACGCACTTATACACACATACACATACATGGCACACTTATACGCACACGGCATTCACTTGTATACACACACACATACATGGCATGTACTTATACACAAACACGCATGGCACATACATACATGTAAATGGCACGCACTTATACACATACATGGCATGCATTTATTCACACACATACATACAAACATGGCACACATTTATACATGCATACATACATACATGACACGCACTTATATACACACACACGGTACGCACTTACAGTATATACACACACGGCACACACTTATATACACACACATGGCACGCACTTACAGTATATACACACACATGGCACGCACTTATATACACACACATGGCACGCACTTACAGTATATACACACACACGGCACACACTTATATACACACACATGGCACGCACTTACAGTATATACACACACATGGCACGCACTTATATACACACACATGGCACGCACTTACAGTATATACACACACATGGCACGCACTTACAGTATATACCCACACATGGCATGCACTTACATTATATACCCACACATGGCACGCACTTACAGTATATACACACACATGGCACGCACTTACAGTATATACACACACATGGCACGCACTTACAGTATATACACACACATGGCATGCACTTACAGTATATACCCACACATGGCACGCACTTATATACACACACATGGCACGCACTTACAGTATATACACACACATGGCACGCACTTACAGTATATACCCACACATGGCACGCACTTATATACACACACATGGCACGCACTTACAGTATATACACACCCATGGCACGCACTTACAGTATATACACACACATGGCACGCACTTATATACACACACATGGCACGCACTTACAGTATATACACACACATGGCACGCACTTACAGTATATACACACCCATGGCACGCACTTACAGTATATACACACACATGGCACGCACTTACAGTATATACCCACACATGGCACGCACTTACAGTATATACACACACGGCACGCACTTACAGTATATACACACACATGGCACGCACTTACAGTATATACACACACATGGCATGCACTTACAGTATATACCCACACATGGCACGCACTTATATACACACACATGGCACGCACTTACAGTATATACACACACATGGCACGCACTTACAGTATATACCCACACATGGCACGCACTTATATACACACACATGGCACGCACTTACAGTATATACACACCCATGGCACGCACTTACAGTATATACACACACATGGCACGCACTTATATACACACACATGGCACGCACTTACAGTATATACACACCCATGGCACGCACTTACAGTATATACACACACATGGCACGCACTTACAGTATATACACACACATGGCACGCACTTATATACACACACATGGCACGCACTTACAGTATATACACACCCATGGCACGCACTTACAGTATATACACACCCATGGCACGCACTTACAGTATATACACACCCATGGCACGCACTTACAGTATATACACACCCATGGCATGCACTTACAGTATATACACACCCATGGCACGCACTTACAGTATATACACACCCATGGCATGCACTTACAGTATATACACACACACGGCACACACTTATATACACACACATGGCACGCACTTACAGTATATACACACACACGGCACACACATATACACACACATGGCACGCACTTACAGTATATACACACACATGGCACGCACTTATATACATACACGGCACACACTTATATACACACATACACCTACACACACACACACACACATACACACAGATGCGGCACAACAAATGCTCATTTGATACATGTGATTCACATAAACACACACACACAGCTCACAGACAGCACACACTATACAATGCACACACCTCAGATACATGCTTTATGCTGGAGGGAATGAGATGTTCCACACTATCAGCTGCAGCCCTCCTGCTCCCAGCAGCACTGTCCCAGCAGACACCTTCCTGCCCTCTCCTCTGCTGGGACTGCCGACAAGAGCAGGAGGAGCTGACAGCAGGACAGGAGCCATCATCACCAGGAGCAGCACACACAGTGGGACGGTGCTCTTCTACTTATCTGCCAGCTCAGGTTGGTAGCTGCCATCTCTAGCTCCCCCTCAGAGGCTCCGTGCAGGAGGAGCTGACAGAAGGACAGGAGCAGCTCACACAGTGCCGCACTGCTTACCTCACAGCTCAGGTTGGTAGCTGCCATCTCTAGCTCCCCCTCAGAGGCTCCGTGCAGGAGCACTGGCCAATGAGCACTTCTATCACTCTGATGGGGGAGGTTCAGTGGCCGCAGCTCCTGTGCTTCATTGCACGCTCCTTTTTCACTGCAGAAACATCCAGACAGTCCCTGAGTACATGGCCTGTGGTGACATCACGGTCACATGGCAGGTCACCTGATCGTGATGTCACTACAGGTCCTTAACCAGTCTCTACTCGGAAGCTTCACTGATAATGCTATTATTATCAGTGAAGCGTCTGCTGTAGATGCTGGGGGCCCCCAAGGGAGTGGGGGCCCCAGGCAGCTGCCTAGTCTGCCTGGCCCTAACGCCGGCCCTGGTTAAATACATAAAAGTCTACCCAACCCCAAGTAAATCAATTATTGGCCTTTTCATCACCATCTTTTGTATACCTACATATTGCTCTATACAACTTGCAGTATATACATCAGGGATATATTTTTTGCTGGATTTTACTGTATTACAATGTTTTTTTTTTACACTTTTTTCTTAGAAATAAAAGTATACCAACACAACTAATTATCCACATGGGCAAACTAAAGTCTGGGGCACATGGTCATATTAAGGCAATATTATAGAAGTCTTACTGGTGAAATGTTAAAAACTGGTGCAGCTCTTTTTAAAAAAAAATATAGAAACAAAGCAAGTAGACATGGTAAACAAATATAGAAACACCGCGTTTCCCTAAAATTGTAAACTTTTTTCAACATTTTCCATGTACTGGTCAAGCATTTTTAAATTATTTATTTTTACAGTTAAACTATTTATTTTTTTACTATTGTATAACTATTAATTTTGCAGTTATTATTTATATTTTTTAATTTAACTATTATTGTTTTTTTGTGCCATTTTTGTGGGACAAATAGGGCAGTATTTTTTGGGGGGATTTTAACCATTTAGAATTTTTTTTCTTTAAAATCCGCCATTTAATGTGTAAAAACAAAAAAAAAAATCTAATTAATTCTTTAATAAAAAGTATGTGTGGCAGAGCGGATAATCAACATAATATTTGAATGGCATAGTACATTATATACCACTATGTATTTACAAAATGATTGACTTTCTCACAGAGACTTTGCACCCCCACGTATTACTATATACAGTTTGGAATGTTTTTTTTTCGGTGCCATCCTGTTGTACTACAATGAGGAATTTATGCTTTTTTCACGTAAAAATAAAGTTGCACCAACATTCTTTTGATATAAAGTTTTAGAATAATTATCCAAACTTTTGTGGACACTGAAGCTCTAGGAAACATGAAACGTGAGAAATAGGTTAAAAACTTATAAAACTTATAAAAACTTCTATAGATATTATGAGAATATATAAAAGGGCAGTCACACCTGAAAAATCACTCTACAAACTAACACTCAATATAAATGCACTGTTCAAAAAACTATTCCAATACTTCAATGAGCTGTCAGAAGTCACTTTATAATACGCAGTCAATTCTCTTTTTGTCACATCTGTGACATGGATAGGTCTAGTTCCTTACTTACATATTTATAGGCATGTTGTAAATTGGATGATAAGACATTTGACTCAACTCGTCAACAACTACTTAGTACAGTTCACATAATTGAAGTGCAGTGCGGCCCAATTTTACAAGCTCGCTAGAAGTCTGCTACTATATTGCAGGCGCCAGGCACCGTACAAGCTATTGATCTGGAGCCTTCCATCGATCCTAGCACAGATCCAGGCAATATAATGGGAGTTGTTTATAAAAAAATGGCAGACAATATTTTGGGGTAGAAAAAAGTAATTGGGCACAACACAAAATGTGCCTAAAATTTAATCTTTTTTTTTTTTTACATTTGTATAAACATATGTAAAAAAAACAAATAAAAACAATTAAAATATTGATCAAATTCAAAGAGCCTCCCAAACATGACTGTATAGACTCACGGTTAATGGTAAAATCATACAAGCGTGAAGCTCGAGAAAAAAATCGTCTTCATTCACGGCGTTAATTAAAAAAATATTTTCCAGATGTTTCTGTCCGTAGTGGTCAAATAGCTATTTTTATTTTCAGATTATTATTTAATATTGATTCTTACATCTTTTTTTGTGTGACACGGTATTAATTTTACCACTTTTAACCATATGGCTATTGTCTGTACAAGTCCCCTCTATAAGTTGTAAAGCGCTGCGGAATATGTTGGCGCTATATAAATAAAAATTATTATTATTATTATTATTATTATATGGCAGTTATTTCTCTTTGAGCAATATTAACCTAAAATGTGTTTATTTTTTTTCATTTTTTTATTATTAAAACTATTTTTTTACAATGAAGTAAAATAAACATCAAAGTAATTATAAGTATTATTACTATTATTATTAGCAGTAGTACTAATAATATTATTAATAATAATAACAATAGTACTATTAATAATAATAGTATTATTATTATTACTATTATTTTTATTTTTAGTACTGTTAGTAGTAGTGCTATTATTATTATTTTTAGTACTATTCTTATTATTAGTACTACTATTATTATTATTAGTAGTAGTAGTAGTAGTACTATTATTATTATTCATTTTTTGTACTATTATTATTATTATTTGTACTACTATTATTATTAGTACTATTATTATTATTTTCAGTAGTATTACTGTTATTATCATTATTAGTTTTAGTAGTAGTAGTAGGTATTATTATTATTTTTAGTACTATTATTATATATTATTAATTATAATATATTATTAGCACTACTATTATTATTATCATTAGTACTATTATTACGGTATTATATTATTATTATTAGTAGTAGTACTATTATTATTATACTATTTTGATATTTTACAAGTATTAGTATTTCTTGTGTCATTTTTATATTTTCCATTCTTTTTGTCGCATTTTTACTTTTTATTTTTTTTCTCCAAAAAGTTTTTTTTTTTTACGTTTCATGTACTATATTAGACTTTTCTAACTACTGTTTTCTCCTCTAACTACAGCTAACATGAGAGCGTTGAATTTATTTTGACCCAGCAGCAAAGTCATGTGACCAGTTACTGACATATCACTGGGACCAGTGGGACCAGTAGCAGTACCACCGTCTCCATTTTATACTGTGGAAAGTAAAAATTGGGAATGAACTGAAAGTAAAATACTGTGTATGCCTTGCCTTGCTGGTGAACGGCTGTCATAGTTGTAGCACGAGGCATGCGTGATGCAGTCTTTATCCTGGAGTGCCATAAAAATTTGGCACACTGGGAAAAAAAAAGCTTGATACTCGCCACCGTGAAGGGGTTAAAAATAGTTTGTAATTTCGTAATTATATCACAACTCGCTAATGGAATAAGTTGCTCTGTAAAGAATAGTCAATCTGTCATAGTGGTGGAGATGAGGGGGCTCCTGTGTAAGACCAGCATTTGGACCTCTTCACCTCCTGCTCCTGTGTTACGTCAGCTTCTGGTTTATTAATGTGACATCAAAAAACTGCCTTGTAGGTGGAATAATACACTAGGGCCCCATTCACATGTCTGAGATTCACATATGTGCTTTATCCATTGTTTTTCAGATAGAGCACATACCCATTACGGGGGTCATGACCCAGTTTGGTGAGATTAGTGGACCAAACTTATACATTCAAGTGCCAGGGTCAGTAAACCCAGTAAAAAAAAAAAACCCAGACAGCTCATAGGATATGAGAAAAATGAATGACCCATGAATGGTAAAAAGAGACAAAAGAGATATATAGAGGAAAAATGGCTAAAATCGGATCCAACACACTGATGAAAATTGTTTTTTGTTTTTTTTTTGCAAGCAAGGAAAAAAAGTGTGAATTTGACCAAACTTATTTGACATAATTCTGGCTACCAGAGACCACCATTAGGGCGTGCTAACTGCATACATATTTATATTATTATTATTATATATTTTTATAGCGCCATTTATTCCATGGCGCTTTACATGTGAACGGGGCAAATATAGACAAGTACAATAAACATGAGTAAAACAAGGCACACACAAGTACAGGAGGAGAGAGGACCCTGCCCGCGAGGCTCACAGTCTACAGGGGATGGGTGAGGATACACTAGGAGAGGGTAGAGCTGGTTATGCGGCGGTTCAGTAGACTGGGGATCACTGCAGGTTGTAGGCTTGTCGGAAGAGGTGAGTCTTCAGGTTCTTTTTGAAGGTTTCTATGGTAGGCGAGAGTCTGATGTGTTGGGGTAGAGAGTTCCAGAGTATAGGGGAAGCACGGGAGAAGTTTTGGATGCGGTTGTGGGAGGAAGAGATGAGAGAGGAGTAGAGAAGGTGCTCATGAGACTATCGAAGGTTCCGTGTAGGTAGGTAACGGGAGACCATGTCACAGATGTATGGAGGTTGTGAATGGCTTTGTATGTAATTGTTAGTGTTTTGAACTGTAGCCTCTGGGCAATAGGAAGCCAGTGAAGGGCCTGGCAGAGAGGAGAGGCTGGGGAGTAACAGGGAGACATGTGAATTAGTCGGGCAGCAGAGTTTAGGATGGATTGAAGTGGTGCCAGAGTGCTAGAGGGGAGGCCAGAGAGTAGGAGGTTGCAGTAGTCGAGGCGGGAGATGATAAGGGCATGCACTAGTGTTTTTGTGGTTTCATGGTCAAGGAATGCACGGATTCGGGAAATGTTTTTGAGTTGGAATCAGCAAGAGGAGGCAAGGGCTTGGATATGTGGCTTTAAAGAGAGGGTAGAGTCAAGGATCACCCCGAGCACCCCGGGAAAGTGAGCATCCATTGACATTGATGGATAGGTCAGGTGGAGGGGTAGAGTGAGGTGGGGGAAAGATGATGAATTCTGTTTTGTCCACATTCAGTTTTAGAAAATGAGCAGAAAAGAAGGATGAAATAGCAGACAGACATTGTGGGATTTTGGTCAGTAAGGAAGTAAGGTTGGGTTCAGATACGTATATCTGCATGTCATCAGCGTAGAGATGATATTGTAAACCGTGGGATTCTATGAGCTGTCCCAGACCGAAGGTGTAGATGGAGAAGAGTAGGGGTCCTAGAACTGAGCCTTGGGGAACACCGACAGACAGGGGGCAAGATGAAGAGGTGGTGTGGGAGAGGGAGACACTGAATGTCCGGTCTGCTAGATATGATGAGATCCAGGATAGGGCCAAGTCTGTGATGCCAAGAGATGAGAGAATCTGTAACAGGAGGGACAGCTCCAGGAGGAGGAAGACAGAGTAGTGTCGCTTGCTCTTGGCGGTTAGTAGGTAATTGATCACTTTAGTTAGGGCAGTTTCAGTTGAGTGATGTGGTCGGAAGCCAGATTGTAACTGGTCAAAGAGGGAGCAGGAGGAAAGGTGCGAGGACAGTTCAAGATGCACATGCTGTTCCAGTAGTTTTGAGGCGTAAGGGAGAAGGGATATCGGGCGATAGCTGGAAACAGAGGATGGGTCGAGGGAGGGATTTTTGAGGATAGGTGTGATTGATGCGTGTTTGAAGGATGAGGGGAAGACACCGTTTGTAAGTGAGAGGTTGAAGAGTTGTGTTAGGGTTGGGATGAAGACTTTTGCGAGGTTAGGGATGAGGTGGGACGGGAGCGGGTCAAGCGTGCAAGTGGTGAGATGTGATCTTGACAGAAGGATGGAGAGCTGATCGTCTATCATGGTGGAGAAGCTGGCTTTGGAACAGGGCTGAGAAGTCAAGAGGAGGGGCATTGGGGGCTGCGGGCCAAAGCTTTGTCTGATGTTATCGATTTTCTGCTTAAAGAAAGAGGCAAATTCTTCAGCCAAAATGAGAGGGGAAGGAGGAGATGCTGGGGGACGGAGTAAAGAATTGAAAGTGCTGAAGAGCTGTTTATATAGATGCAATTGACATCAGTGGGATCTGAATAACTCTGGATTCAACCAATCTGATGTGTATGAGGGTGTCCTGAGTATCCGCTGACCGAAATGTTAAGAAAAAATAAGTTTGGGTATATTCAACCAGGAGACAAGCCGTTGCCATACGTGTTTGGCAGCCACTTACTCCTCTCTCCTCATCAGGAGCACATGCTTAGCATAATGTGTATGGGTATAGGGGTGTTTTTTTAAAAGAAGTCAGTTAGCACAAAGTCACTGTTCAAACCAAGCTCAGTGCACCTTTCCACTCATTTGTTTCTCATCTATCTCCAACCTCTTCGTTCATTGAAGGCTCTGGCTTTACATGAGTCAGACAAGGGTGGAAATAAACGGAAAACAAGTCGGTGGGAAGGTGCACTGAAATGTGTGTCCATGCCAAGAGTGCACTGAGCACCAGTGCTTGTTTTGAGCAGTCACTCTGTGCTGACATTCTCCATTTAACATAACCAGGAACATGAGAAGATCACATTCTGCCTGTTGTCCAGCCAGTGGCCATCAAACAGCAGGACAGAAGTAATGACCGAGATTGCAGATATTCCATTGCTCTGAAAGACACCTTCATGAATAATTAGGAAGGGAATCTCCAGTTCTCCTAACAGCAGAAGATTTTCCATTTAAGTATAGTCACTGATTTGGTTCCGGCAGGTCAGAAGTTAAAGGTCCACGGTTGTTATCTGGTGACAGCTCACTTTTAGATCTTACTCACAAACCCAGTTTAAACATTAGCACAGTTAAATGACTAATTATAATCTAAAAGTAAACTTTGTCTGACTTTCATACCAGAGCAGAGGATCGATATACCGTTCTGTGACAGTGGTAGGTAGGACGCTGTTACTTGTAGATTGTCTCACCAGATCCATCCAAGTGAGTATGGAGCGCCCCCACAGTCGCAGGGCCGAAGGGTACCCGGTACCGGGCCTCTTTTTCTCAGTTCTGGGGTTGTCACGGTGGCTAGACCCGGTCCGTGACCCTGCTAAGGGGCGTCCAGTAAAAGATGTAGATGGTGGTGTGCGGTGCAGGTAGCAATCAATGACGAGGACACAGGGTTGCAGTCTCTTTACCTCTTTACTGAAGGCTTCAAGATCCTCAGTCCAGAGTACGGTTAACAGGGCTGTCTGAGACCGGCCGGTCCGATGGCACCTCCAGAGTTCCCGTTGCAGGTGGAAATCGGTGCCTACCAACTAGCGCTTGTGTGTTGTAGTACTTCCCTGCTGAGCACCACGGGATAGTCCCCACAACTGTTGTGTCGGTTTCTGATGTTCCCTCACAACTGATTCTGATGTTCTTCTCCGTCCCCCAGATGATATGGATAGGACGCACCCGTATGACGGGTAGGCCTGGAGTTCTTCCGGGACCCTAGCGTCGCCCCTCTCCCACAGTTGCCCCCTATGTCTTCTTAGGTGATTTTGGTGAGACAGCCAACCTAAAATCAACTGTCCTGCCTCGGTTTGAAGTATTGCTTGGAGCCTAATACTTCCTCGGCATTCTGGCCACCGGCTACACGCCTCAATAGGATGTTGCCTCGTTCTTACAGCACGACTCCTACTGGCTTTTATCTCCTTTTTGCTTTGATCTCGTTTCTCACTCTTCTCAATAAACCTCGCTTCTTGTCCTTTCTTGAGATACCGCCGCGATGTAGTGCAGGCGCGGTTCCTTAACGTTCTTTCTGTTCGCTAGGCCTCTGTCAGGATCCCACCCCTGACAGGGACCCCCTGAATCTTCCCCCGCAACACCCTCTGCCACAGGATGTTGCCTGGTTCCAACCCAGTCAGCTTTCTCCCTAACTTTCTATCTAACCCCCAGTTTTACCAGATTGTGAGGAGTGGCCTAATACATAGCGCCCTTAGCTCCCCCTGGAGGCCAGACTGTGAAGTGTATTGGTGTCTGTGATACCTGTCAGATGAACTCCTTCAGTGCCATCAGACGTACCATAGCCCCCCTTAGCGGCGGAGCATCAGTACCGCAACGACCAGGACTCTGGGGCGCTGCAAGTACTTCATCGTATGACAACACAACATCATGCAGCGCTAATGAGAGAGGCGATATTCTAATTTTATCGTGGCTTCCAGACAGTACTGGACCCACCAGTATCCAACGCCCACTTCTCAGCTACATGCGAATATGACATTATCCTCAATCACAAATTTATATAACAATAAACTGAGGCCCAAGAGGTAAGTGGGCCATGTCTGTCCCCAAACCAGGTGGAACTGTGTATTAGGATGAGCTAATGGACTGTAAAGGGCCCATATACTGTTCTTGTACAGGGGCACTCGTCTGTGTCCCCCAGTGCCGATGGCATATAAGACTTTTAATGTGTGTAGTCAATGGGGCAAATTTATTAATGAATTTACAAGTGAAAATCATATTTATGAAGGCACTTTCTCCCATGGCTTTGACCAGTGGCCTAACTCAAAGCTTGTGGACCCTAACACAAAATCTCAACTATCACTGGTCTTTAATAGTGTTGGTCTTCTCATATCAAAGTTCTTAACATGACGCTGCATATTTTTCAAAGCCCCAAAAATCGCAGCATCTTACAGTCCCAGCAAAGAGGATGGGATTTATAGAAATCACCTGCCCGCTGGGCTTTTTTTTAACTCATTGTAAACTGACCTGCGATGAGTTTTATCTGCAGATTTTTCCCAAAGAATTAAATTAGCTGCAAAAAATCTGCAGGTAAAAAATGTCATCCGCACATGACTGTATCAATAAAGTTTTGTCAAAGCCCTATTACCAGGAAGTATCAAAACAAAGCATCTTTATTTAAAACATGACACACCAACAAGAATTAACCTCTTCATGACCGGATGTATTTTCATTTTTGCGTTTTAGATTTTTGCTCCCCTTTTTCCCAGAGCCATAACTTTTTTATTTTTCAGTCAATGTGGCCATGTTACAGCTTGTTTTTTTGCGGGGACGAGTTGCACTTTTGAACAACACTATTGTCTCTTTACCTCTTTACTGAAGGCTTCAAGATTCTCAATCCAGAGTACGGTTAACAGGGCTGTCTGAGACCGGCCGGTCCGATGGCACCTCCAGAGTTCCCTTTGCAGGTGGAAATCTGTGCCTTCCTTCTAGCGCCTGTGTGTTGTAGTACTTCGCTGCTGAGCACCACGGGATAGTCCTCACAACTGTTGTGTCTGTTTCTGATGTTCTTTCCCACAACTTATGTCTATTCTGATGTTCTTCTCCGTCCCCCAGATGATATGGATAGGACGCACCCGTATGACGGGTAGGCCTGGAGTTCTTCCGGGACCCTAGTGATGCCCCTCTCCCACAATTGCCTCCTATGTCTGCTTAGGTGATTTAGGTGAGACAGCCAACCTATAATTAACTGTCCTGCCGTTGGTTTGAAGTAATGCTTGGAGCCTAATACTTCCTCGGCGTTCCGGCCACCGGCTACACGCCTCAGTAGGATGTTGCCTCGATCTTACAGCACGACTCCTACTGGTGTTATCTCCTTTTTGCTTTGATCTCGTTTCCCACTCTCCACAATAAACCTCGCTTCTTGTCCTTTCTTGAGATACCGCGCGATGTAGTGCAGGCGCGGTTCCTTAAAGTTCTTTCCTGTTCGCTAGGCCTCTGTCAGGATCCCCCCCTGACAGGGACCCCCCTGAATCTTCCCCTGCAACACCCTCTGCCACAGGATGTTGCCTGGTTCCAACCCAGTCAGCTTTCTGTCTAACTTTCTATCCAACCCCCAGTTTTACCAAATTGTGAGGAGTGGCCTAACATAGCGCCCTTAGCTCCCCCTGGAGGCCAGACTGTGAAGTGTATTGGTGTCTGTGATACCAGGTCAGGTGAACTCCTTAAGTGCCATCAGACGTACCAACACTCCCCTTAGCGGCGGAGCATCAGTACTGCAATGACCAGGACTCTGGGGCGCTGCTCTCCCCCCCCCCGGTTAAATCCAGTAGTTCCGGACTGGGAAGAAAACAACAATACATGTCAGCAAAAGACATACAAATTTTGGAATGCAATAAACAAGTAACAGGCAATAATAATAACAGTGCTTCCCTTTATGGGAGGTGAGGACTCTTAAACGTTACAAACAGAAACATGGTTAAATATTTTAAATAACACACTATAAATAACTTCTATTACCCAGCCGGGTATCCTACTAAGTGCAAATTCTGAACAATAATTTAACTTTGCCTTTAAGGATGTATAAGCTGGATCCACTAAAGGCTTACTATTAAACTCCTAAAATATAAATTAACTTTTCTTCATTTCTCTCTTCTAAGTGCAACATTTTCTTTTTACTCTCTGATTTGTCTTATGCAGGACCGCCTGTCTATCTGCCCAGGCCTACTGCCTCTTTTCTTAGCACAGGACCACTGAGCCATCTCTCTATGGCTCCTAGGAGGACTCACCCACTAACCCCTACGGGTTCACTTCCTGTCCTCAATTTCTAGGAACATTATCAAACATTTTCTATAACGAACTAGCTGGCTACATATAACTTATTATTTAAAACATTATTACTATTCTCTTTCTTGAAAGGCAACATTGTGCATTAAGTGCAACTGGTGAACATCCCCCTTAAGAGGGAACCAAGTCTCTTGAGGTAGTGCAACTGCTCAAGTTGCAAGTCCATGTAAAGCAGGAACTCCGGTACTGTTTCCAGGAACAGTTTATTCGCAAAGAGTCCCTTTTTTGTAAAACCAGTAGGGGGCACCCTTAATAGGGTGCAAACTATTTACATTACAGTTTGTGAACCATTCACCGTTCATGATTTGGCAGTCTTTTCAAAATAGGGGGTGTAACGGAGCAACAGGGAAAACAAAAACAAAAATAAAAAGTAATAGGGATCCCGGGTAAACAAAGGGATCCCTTTAAGGACTAACCCTGGTCGGGTTTAGAACAGAAACAGAAGACAAACAGTTAACTATGTACAATTGCAGAACTTTAGGGCTTCATTCTGACGGATTAGGAGACAGTCTCCTTCTAGGCCTTACCTGGCAGGTGGCCCTCTGTGTTTTGGGAAGGTCCGATCCCCGGCCAGGCAACAGTGGCGCCCCCACCTGGGCTACCCGTCTCAGCTGAGAACGGGCGCGACCCACAGGCACACAGTGGGTCGGGTCATTCCGGTGGTCCGCAGAGGAGGGTCCTGCTGCCTTTTCCGCAGTGGATTCAGCCTCCGGAGTCCCAGCAGCAACCTGGATAGTGGTGCACCACTGAACGCCCCGGGCCATCCACCCGGCCTCCCTCCGCCACCGGGTATAGGTCACTGCGTCTCCGGGTTCCAAATCGCGGTCCTCATCGTACTTTCCACTGCAAGGCTCCACTTCCCTCCAGTCAACGCGGACCTGCAGCGGCTCTCCAATTTCTTGTATAACTCCCCTTCCTTCCCGGGAGTTGAAGAAAACCACTACACCCCAGTGCGACGGCGGGACCTCTACAGCATCTGTCAGGTCGACCTGGACCGCTGCTTGGGGCCTATTCCTCCACTCTGTCATCAAGCGCCACAGGTGTTCCGCCGCCGGCAAGATTCTCAGGTCCGGCGTCCGCAGCTCACGCTCTGCCGCAGTCGGGATGGATAGGGCGGGGGACACTGGAGTCAGGCAGATCTCCACAGGCTGGCCCAACCGGGAGATTACACGGTCGTCGGCCTCCCGACGGCGTGTTAACCGCCGGGCCTCCGCGGCAGCAACCCACTCCTCAGATGGCGGCCAATTGGGTGTTCCCAGCGGTAACTCCGTGAGGGCCAGTCCCTGCAGCGATGGCGCATCTGGGACTGTTACGGGTGATGCAGCCTCGTGCTGGGTTGGGTCATCCCCGTGCTTCCGACGTCGCCATCTTTGCCTTCTCCTCGGTGTCTTCTTGCCGCGCTCTCTTTCGGGGGCGGTCCCGTCTCCATTGTCCCCACCCTCCGTAGAGGATGAGGAGGCGGACCTCAGCAACTGACGGACACGTCCTCAGGATGCAGTAATACTTAGACTGGGCGGCCATGATTTTTCGCGCTCTTCAGCTTGGTTACGCCCACTTCCACGCCCTTCTTCTTCTCCTGCACTCCTCTTGGCGCTATAATGGCGGCAGCTTTGGCGGGAACTTTTGGCGGTTATGGCAATGTACAGTCTTTGCAATAAATCGCAGTTCAAGCACAATAATTCACAGTTCCAAGGCACACATGACCTGATTCTTCAGGCTTGAGTAGATCCTGTTCGTGACGCCAAAATTTGGAGTGCCCCCAGATGCAGGGCCGCGGGGTACTCGGTACCGGGCCTCACTGTCTCAGTTCTGGGGTCGTCACGGTGGCTAGACCCGGTCCGTGACCCTGCTAAGGGGCGTCCAGTGAAAGGTGTAGGTGGTGGTGCGTGGTGCAATTCGCGGTAAATAACGAGGACACAGGGTTGCAGTCTCTTTACCTCTTTACTGAAGGCTTCAAGATTCTCAATCCAGAGTACGGTTAACAGGGCTGTCTGAGACCGGCCGGTCCGATGGCACCTCCAGAGTTCCCTTTGCAGGTGGAAATCTGTGCTTTCCTTCTAGCGCCTGTGTGTTGTAGTACTTCCCTGCTGAGCACCACGGGATAGTCCTCACAACTGTTGTGTCTGTTTCTGATGTTCTTTCCCACAACTTATGTCTATTCTGATGTTCTTCTCCGTCCCCCAGATGATATGGATAGGACGCACCCGTATGACGGGTAGGCCTGGAGTTCTTCCGGGACCCTAGTGATGCCCCTCTCCCACAGTTGCTCCCTATGTCTGCTTAGGTGATTTAGGTGAGACAGCCAACCTATAATTAACTGTCCTGCCGTTGGTTTGAAGTAATGCTTGGAGCCTAATACTTCCTCTGCGTTCTGGCCACCTGCTACGCGCCTCAGTAGGATGTTGCCTCGATCTTACAGCACGACTCCTACTGGTGTTATCTCCTTTTTGCTTTGATCTCGTTTCCCACTCTCCACAATAAACCTCGCTTCTTGTCCTTTCTTGAGATACCGCCGCTATCTCGTGCAGGCGCGGTTCCTTAACGTTCTTTCCTTTTCGCTAGGCCTCTGTCAGGATCCCCCCCTGACAGGGACCCCCCTGAATCTTCCCCTGCAACACCCTCTGCCACAGGATGTTGCCTGGTTCCAACCCAGTCAGCTTTCTGTCTAACTTTCTATCCAACCCCCAGTTTTACCAAATTGTGAGGAGTGGCCTAATGCATAGCACCCTTAGCTCCCCCTGGAGGCCAGACTGTGAAGTGTATTGGTGTCTGTGATACCTGGTCAGGTGAACTCCTTAAGTGCCATCAGACGTTCCATCACTCCCCTTAGCGGCAGAGCATCAGTACTGCAATGACCAGGACTCTGGGGAGCTGCATACTGGCTTGTCTCCTGGTAACTGCTCCATGCTCTGGACACTAGGCTGTCAGACACAGCAAACCTTCTTGCCACTGCTCGCATTGATGTGCCATCCTGGATGGATAAGCTGCATTACCTGAGCCACTTGTGTTGGTTGTACAGTAGGCACCACCTCATGCTACTGTTCAGTACCTCCATCTGTAGAGCAATGACAAAATGCAAAAGTGAGCAAAACAACAGCCAAAAATGATGAGAACAGAGAAATGGTCTGTGGTCACCCCTGTGGAAGCACTCATTTTATAGGGGTTGTCTTGCTAATTACATATTATTTCAACCCGGTGTCTGTTCCATTCGCACAACAGCGGGGAAATTGATTCACAATCGGTGTTGCTTCACAATTGGACCGGTGGATTTTGTAGAAGTGTGATTGACTTCGAGTTATATTGTTGTTTAAGTGTTCCATGTATATTATATATATATATATATATATATATATATATATATATAGCAATTGACAGGTCTCATGGTGGACATGGGAGAACCGACAAATATTTCTATTTACAAGGGATGCTTTACGATTTATGAGGAAATATTTATAAATTTTACATGGAGAACAAGAAAATAACCCCATGTTGTGTGGGGTCAACACAGTTTGCATCCTAATACTGACATAATTATTATAAAATTAGAGAATTTCTTTGTAAATGTAAAGATTCAGGAAGCCTGGAGCAAGGGGCACGTTACCAAACAGCATTTCATAACTGGGTACAATCAGCCTGTAACTATTTTACAACATCAAAGCCATATATAACTTTACTTAAACGTTATATACTTGATATAAATTAGTATAGTATATAAACTTATACTTAGTTAAGTAAAAATAATGAAAAGCCTTTTATGATAGATACATAAATAGATAGATAGATAGATAGATAGATAGATAGATAGATAGATAGATAGATAGATAGATAACAAGCTCGCTGCCTCGGGGTAATCCTTGACACTGATTTCTCCTTCAAACCGCATATCCAAGCCCTTTCAACTCCCTGCCGCCTTCAACTCAAAAATATTTCACGGATCCGTACATTCCTAAACCAAGAATCTGCAAAAACCCTAGTCCATGCCCTCATCATCTCCCTCCTCAACTACTGTAACCTCCTGCTCTGTGGCCTCCCCTCGAACACTCTCGCACCCCTCCAAACTATTCTAAACTCTGCTGCCCGACTAATCCACCTGTCCCCCCGCTATTCCCCGGCCTCTCCCCTCTGTCAATCCCTTCACTGGCTCCCCATTGCTCAGAGACTCCAGTACAAAACCCTAACCATGACATACAAAGCCATCCACAACCTGTCTCCTCCATACATCTGTGACCTCGTCTCCCGGTACTTTCCTGCATGCAACCTCCGATCTTCACAAGATCTCCTATCTCCCCTATTGTCTCCTCTTCCCACAATCGCATACAAGATTTCTCTCGCGTATCACCCCTACTCTGGAACCCTCTACCACAACACATCAGACTCTCGCCTACCATCGAAACCTTCAAAAAGAGCCTGAAGACCCATCTCTTCCGACAAGCCTACAACCTGCCGTAACCACCGATCCACCAAACCACTACACGACCAGCTCTATCCTCACCTACTGTATTCTCACCCATCCCTTGTAGATTGTGAGCCCTCGCGGGCAGGGTCCTCTCTCCTACTGTACCAGCTGCGACTTGTATTGATTAAGAATATTGTACTTGTTTTTATTATGTATACCCCTCCTTACATGTAAAGCGCCATGGAATAAATAGCGCTATAATAATAAATAATAATAATAATAGATACAAAAAACGTGGGCATTCTACTCACCTATATCAAACTAGATGTGTCAGCTCCCATGTGGAACCTTTCTTAAAGGGAATCTGTCAGCAGGCTTTTCTACCTCATCTGAGAGCAGTATAATGTTAGAAAAAAACCTCATCTGAGAGCAGTATAATGTTAGAAAAAAAAAACCTGATTCCAATTATGTGTCATTTAGTTTAGTGGGTGCTGCAGTTGTGACAAAATAAGAGTTTTTAGATGTAGCAGAGTTCAGACATCTGAAACCATCCACATCAGGCTCTCTGTGTGGTCGGACCAGGGCTCATGTGAGCTGTAGTACAGGCAGTGATAATCTCCAGGTGATAAAACATTCACTGTATGGAAACAACAGCGCGCAGCCTAATAAGTGACACACCCCTGAAATTTATGTCTCAGCCCCTACCCCATTCTGTCCTCAGATAACATAGCAAAACCTGCAGACAGATTCCCTTTAAGCAGTGAAGAAGGAGGCTACATATAGGAGCACAAACACCATGCTTAATATGAGTGAGTAGAGTATCCCACTTTTTTCGCACTGCACTTTGGAGTGCTGCCAATGTTTAATCAGATAGATAGTACAGTGGGGAAAATACATATTTCATACACTGCTGATTTTATAAGTTTTCCCACCTACAAAGAATGGAGAGGTGTGTAATTTTTATCGTAGGTACACTTCAACTGTTACTGATTTTGCATTAGGGCCCAGGAACTATAGGGATCATAGGGTGAATTGAATGATAAACTCAGTTGTTTTAGCTATCTACGTAGGGATTTATACAAGTTTCATTAAAGCCTTTCATTTTAAACTAATAGAAAAAAAATTTGTAACGTGTAACAACACTTTTTAAGTGACTGGTTCTTCATCAGCACTCTGTCAACACTATAGGTGCTGGGACTGTCAATAATAAATAATATTGCTAGATGCTGATTGCTGTGTCTTGTTTTTGCACTTGTGACGTCTCCAGCACCAATTTCTCACACCCATATTGGTTTAACCAATCCATATGTTAAAATAATGTTAGCTAACAGCTAACCAAGTGAATTTTTTCCATTTAGACTACTGGATTGCATTGATGTCATCAAGTTCTCCTCCACAGATCTGCAAACAGACTGGGTTGTATCTGGAATAAGTCTGTCCCCTGGCCCCCTGGATGCTGATGTGAGAGCAGAGTAGAGATTATGGGTGATCCCACAGGTTTGATGGTATATAGATGGGATGTGGCACGCGCCCAAATCCTATGGAGAAGAAGCATAGATGTCAGACTCAGTGTGAGTCTGAGATAGCTGGTAGGCTACACAGGAAACCATGAATTCTAAATGACAGATATTTAGCCTTGTCAGGAAGGGGTTAAAAGCTCTTGGTCATGCTGTGGTTAAGGCTCCTGCTACAGAATGGATGGGTTCGTTTGCCACAGGCAAAAAAAAAGATAGTTAAGAAGATTTCCTATTTTCATATTTGCATGTCCATATCTGAAAAGTGTCGCCTCTGCGAGACGTATCACCCGTGGTCTGCAAGCTGCAAATGCCACATCTGTGTCGCCGGTCTAGCAAGTCTGGAAAGAATTACAGGTGTCTTCTGACTTCTGAGCAGCCAACTGTGGATGCTGGCTGGCTGGCATCCTGATTACAGCATGGATGTCATGAGCATATGTATATACTGTATACACATACATACTGATACAGCGGGTGAAATAAGTATTGAACATGTCACCAATTTTCAAAGTAAATATATTTATAAAGGTGCTATTGGCATGAAATTCTCACCAGATGCTGGTAACAACACATCCAATCCACACAATCAAATAAATCAAACCATGGATGTCCATACATTAATTATATGTAATAATGAGAAATGACACAGGAAAAAGTATTAAACGCACAGGGAAAGAGTATTAAACGTGCTTACTGAAATGTATTCAATACTTCGTACAAAAGCCTTTGCTGATGATGACAGCTGCAAGACACCTCCTGTATGGAGAAACTAGTAGCAGGCATTGCTCATGTGTGATTTTGCTCATACTTCCACACAAACACTCTTCAGATCCTGAAGGTCCCGTGGGCTCCTTCTATGAACTCTGAGCTTTAGTTCCTTCCATACATTTTCTATTGGATTTAGGTCAGGTGATTTTCTAGGGCATTCTAGTAGCTTTATTTTCTTTCTGTGACACCAATTGAGAGTTTCCTTTGCTTCCCTTGGCTGTGTGTTTAGGATCATTGTCCTGCTGAAATGTCCACCCTTGTTTCATCTTCATCATCCTGGTAGATGACAGCAGATTTTTATCAAGAATGTTTCTGTACATTTGTCCATTCATCCTTCCTTTAATTACATGAAGTTCACCAGTGCCTCATGTTGAAAACGACACCTACCCTATGATGTTCATACCTCCATACTTCACTGTTGGCATGATGTTTTAGCACAGTGTGTATTACAGCATCCAAAAAGTTCAAATTTAGTTTTATCTGACCAGACTAATTTCTCCCACTATTTCATAGGCGTGTCTAAAATGTTGTTCAGCAAACTTTATACGCACTTGAACACGATTTTTGCCCCCCAATGGAGTCTTGCATGATGAGCATGCATACAGGAGGTTGAATTCATTACTTATAGTTTTCTTTGAAACAATTTTAACTTGTCTTTTTGTAGCTTTCCACAGGTAGTCCTTGGCTCTTGGACAACTCTTCTGATACTTCTTTTCACTCCTTTTTCTGAAATCACCTGGTCATGGCCGGTTTACGATGAAATTATGTTTTTTCCATGTCCGGATTATGGCCCCAACAGTGTTCACTGGTACCTTCAATAGTTCAGAAATTCTTCTGCCAATGCCATCAGTATGTTTTGCAACAATAAGGTTGTGAAGGTGTTGAGACAGCTCGCTGGTTTTACCCATCATGAGATGTATCTTGTGTGGCACTTTGGTAATGAGATACATTTTTATAGGCCATCAGTTGAACTAGCTGATATTATTTTTCATTAAGTGGCAGGATTTTTTTTTTAAATACTGAGATTTCAGCTGCTGTCATAATAGCATAATAATATTTTTTATTTCAATATTGGCAACATAGTTCAGCGCACTTTACATTTTAGAGGGGACTTGAGCAGACAAAGACATTACAGAATAACACATAACTCATCAGATATCAAAAGGAGTGAGGGCTCTGCTCCCAGGCTTACTATCTATGGAGGAAATAGCACACTGCATGAAACGGTCACTGGACAGAATGTGTACAGGTACAGACACAGAGGGCAATTAAGTATATGGAGAGTGTGTGAACGGATGCCACGTGGGTCTTGATTTTAAAGAAAATTGTGTGTGAGCAAAATAGGGATAGTTAGATAAGTGAAGAGAGGTGATATGACAGTCTAAAGAAATGCATTTTGGGCCACACTTAAAACTGTTATTATTGGAAATTCATTAAATTATCCTGGGTAGTGCATTCCAAAGAATTGGTGCAGCAGTCGAGTAGTCATAGAGATGGGAGTGAGAGGTTCGGATTATTGAGGATGTTAATCTTAGGTCATTAGCAGAACGGAGGGCACGGGTAGGGTGGTAGACTGAGATGAAGGAGCAGTTGTAGGGTGGTGCTGACCCTCAAATGCTTTGTGGGTGAGAGTGATAAGTTTACATTGAACTCTATATTGGATGGGCAACCAGTACAACGACTGGCACAGGGTAGAGGCATCGGTGTAGCGGTTGGAGAGGAATATGATACTAGCTGCTGCATTCAGGACAGACTGGAGAGGGGAGAGTTTAGTACGAGGGAGATTGATTAGTAGAGCTTTGCAATAGTCCAGAAGAGAATGAATAAGAGCTACAGTAAGAGTTTTTGCAGAGTCAAAGATAAGAAATGGTCAAATTTTAGAAATGTATTGAGGTGTAAGAGACATGAGTGAGCGAGTGAAAAATCTGAATAAAATATGACTTCAAGACAGTGGGCATGTAGCTGGGGAGTAATGGTAGAACCACACACAGAAATGGCAAGACCGGGCATAGGTAGGTTAGTGGAGGGAGGAAACACAAGGAGTTCAGTTGTTGACAGATTCCGTTTTAGATAGATGATGTTAGAGACAGCAGAAAGACAATCACTGGTATTTTGTAGTAATGCAGGGGTGATATCAGGAGACGATGTGTATAATTGGGTGTCATCAGCATAGAGATGATACTGGAAACAGAATCTACTGATTGTTTTCCTAATAGAGGTAGTATATAAGGGGAAGAGTAGGGGACTAGGACTAATCCTTGAGGAACCCCAACACTAAGGGGAAAAATGGAGGATTAGAAGCCAGCAAAATATTCAGTCAATGAGCAGTCAGAGAGGTAGAAGGAAAACCAGAAGAGAGCAGTATCCTTGAGGGTGAGAGCATGGAGCATAGTGAGAAGGAGCTGGGATCCACAGTGTCAAATGCTGCAGAGAGATCCAGGAGAATCAGAAGGGAGCAGTGACCATTAGATTTAGCTGTTAGTAGATCATTAAAGACCTTAGTAGAGGCAGTTTCACTAGAGTGTAAGAAGCGGAAACCGGATTGTAGAGGGTCAAGAAAAGAGTTATCTGGGCATATTATACGGGAGTGGACCAAGCATTCCATGAGTTTAGAGATGAAGGGAAGATTGGAGACCGGTCTGGTCGAGGGATGGTTTTTTAAGTAATGGATGTATGCTGGCATGTTTAGATGAAGAGGGAGAGATACCAGATGAGAGAAATAGATTAAATATTTTAGTTAGGAGATGTCAGGCAATAAGGTCACTGGTACAGGTAGTAGGGCGAGAAGATGCAAGGAGCCTTTTTACATCTTCTTCTCTGACCGGTTTAACACAAAAAGTGAGCTGATTTCAGTGTGGGAGCGAGGAAAATGCATGGTATCAGGAGTTTAATAAAGAGTAATTATTAAAGGTTTTTTTTGTTAAACTAGCAATTATAATCCAGAATCCGCAAAAATAAATATTTATTTAAAAAAAAAAACAGCAATCTTTATTAAGAGAACATGTCTATAAAATTGATGAAAAAAAATTAAAGTCTTAAGCATTTCAGACTGCTAAGGGCCTTAGTCATAGAAATGATAAGTTCAATAGATGAACGTAGTACTTCTATGACTAAGGGCTCTTAGCAGACCGTAATGCATAAGACTGTTATATATGTCTCTTTTTTTAAATCAGTTTTATAGACATGTTTACTTAATGTCGAGATCTGTTTGGTTTTTTTTTTAATATATTTTTTCAGTGCTTGATTGCAATACCCTTTACAAGTCTTGCTGTTGCTTGAGGACGCCGGCCTGGATGCTCCGTGCATTGCACAACATATATATACACTCAGTGTGTTTTTCGTATGATGGTAAGCTGATAATTTTTTATTTTACAAAAAAAGATTTGTTATGTCCATGTACTATATGGGCAGCCAATTGACTTTACTGTGTGCCATGTAATTCTCTTTTTCACCTGTTATGGTGCTGTGCAAAAATTGAATACTTGTTGCCAGTTTCCGCATCAGATCAGAGCTGATCTCTAGGGATCTCATGTAAGAATCTTAATAAAAAAAACTTTTCAAAAAACTTTGTAAAAAGTTTATAACCTGTTTCAGGTGGACAAGCGAATACATGTAGACTGAACTGGGCTTACTTTAGAGAGTGGTAATGGTATGTGGTGTATAATATACTGTATATCTCCTACTAAGAAGACACAAATTTAGGGAAGTGTGAACCCTTACAATAGCCCTTAATAACCATTATCACACAGCTGTCCCAGGGAGTTTCGCCACGCTTGCAACAACAAAATCAAAAAGTGTATTTGTCAACCACAAGCAGTTCCCTTTAATACTCTGCAAACCATCATGCGCCCTCTTCCAAGCTGTGGAAAGTGTTATCTTAAGCAGCTTTTTGGGCAGGAAGTTATGTTTATCACTTCCCCTCAGTCACAGTATGTCTAGAACTCAAACATAAGAGTTCAGATTGCATCAAAACAGTAGGTTCTTGTGTACTTAACTCATCAAAGGAGCGGGACCCCCAAGGACTTGATATCACTTGACTGCATGTGCAGTCATGTAGTACAATAAAGGTCTATCTTAAAAGTGCAATGGTTCTGCCGCTTTACCCCTTGAGTTCTGGAAAGTTTATCCAGAGTTGAAGATGTTCACATGGCTGTAAATACTTTGTATTGCCTTCTGCAGCCCGGACGGTTTCACTTCTTGTTTTCTTTGCTATTTACTCTTTCTTATTGGTACAGTTTGTGTTTTATGCCTTCTAAAATAGATTTACAAAGCTTGCAAAAGTAAAAAGTTGGGCTGACAATGAGTTGGCCGTTTAAAAAATCGAGCAGCAAACTTGGTCCACGAAACGAGATAACTATGACCTAATTTGGCCTATATTTCCCAATTAATGAATAGTATATAAAAATATAATATTCTCTCACATTGTGTTTTTTCCCATAAAAAGTATTTACATACACAGAATCGACAGGTTTTCTGTAGCAGCACGATCATGAATACTTATAGCAGTATTTGCCAAACACAGGCCAACTTTTTCAAGACCATCTATAATGCTGTTACCGTAATACACAGCAGTTGTTTTTACATACTCTGAAACTTTACTTATATAACATCAGAAAGAAAAACACATGAATTAGATTTGGGCAGTCCTCATTCAGGATTCAGGTATGAGTCCCTCAAAAAAGAACACAACTAACAAGTGGTTTCTCCAAATTCAACTCAAAAATGCTTCTTGTATTGACTAATGCAGTCCCAGAAATATTCAACCCCTTTGTGACAAACGTCTTTAATAAGTTAGTAATAACATCTTTGGGTGTTATGACCTTCTGCAAATGTGCTGCACCCAGATACCAAGTTGTAGCAGCGTTAAGGAATCTTAGCCCATTCGTCATTGACAATGGCCTTCAAGTTCACTAATATTCTTGGGTTTACATGTTGCAACCCTCCTTTTCAAAACCCACCAAAGATTTTCTACGGGATTCAAGTCAGGTTACTATGAAGGCAACTCCAGAATTTTTCAGGTCTTTTACTGAAAATAAGCCTTGGTGGATTTTTAGCTATAATTGGGATCAATGTTCTGTTGGAAGGTCCAAATATGCCCAAGCTTCCGCTTCCTTACAGAAGGCATGACATTTTCTGCTAGAATTTCCTGATACATGATTGAATTATTATTATTATTATTTATTGTTATAGCGCCATTTATTCCATGGCGCTTTACATGTGAGGAGGGGTATACATAATAAAAACAAGTACAATAATCTTGAACAATACAAGTCATAACTGGTACAGGAGGAGAGAGAACCCTGCCCACAAAGGCTCACAATCTACAAGGGATGGGTGAGAATACAGTAGGCGAGGGTAGAGCTGGTCATGCAGCGGTTTGGTCGATCGGTGGTTACTGCAGGTTATAGGCTTGTCGGAAGAGGTGGGTCTTCAGGCTCTTTTTGAAGGTTTCGATGGTAGGCGAGAGTCTGATGTGTTGTGGTAGAGGGTTCCAGAGTAGGGGTGATACGCGAGAGAAATCTTGTATACGATTGTGGGAAGAGGAGATAAGAGGCGAGTAGAGAAGTAGATCTTGTGAGGATCGGAGGTTGCGTGTAGGTAAGTACCGGGAGACGAGGTCACAGATGTATGAAGGAGACAGGTTGTGGATGGCTTTGTACATCATAATTAGGGTTTTGTACTGGAGTCTCTGGGCAATGGGGAGCCAGTGAAGGGATTGACAGAGGGGAGAGGCCGGGGAATAGCGGGGGGACAGGTGGATTAGTCGGGCAGCAGAGTTTAGAATAGATTGGAGGGGTGCGAGCATGTTAGAGGGGAGGCCACAGAGCAGGAGGTAACAGTAGTCGAGGCGGGAGATGATGAGGGCATGGACTAGGGTTCTTGCAGATTCTTGGTTGAGGAATGAACGGATTCGTGAAATATTTTTGAGTTGAAGTCGGCAGGAAGTGGAAAGGGCTTGGATATGTGGTTTGAAGGAGAGATCAGCGTCAAGGATTACCCCAAGGCAGCGAGCTTGTGGGACTGTGGAGAGTGGGCAGCCATTTACTGTAATGGATAGGTTCGTTGGGGGGGTCACATGAGATGGGGGAAAGATGATGAATTCTGCTTTGTCCATGTTAAGTTTCAGAAATCTAGCGGAGAAGAAGGATGAAATAGTGGACAGATATTGAGGGATTCTGGTTAGTAGGGAGGTGATATCTGGTCCAGAGATGTAGATCTGTGTGTCATCAGCATAGAGATGATTAAATCCACATTACCTTCCACACTTTGCAGGTTTCGGTGCCAGAGGAAGCGAAGCAGCCCAGAACATTGCCAAGCCACTTCCATGTTTCACTGTAGACATCATTGAGCCACCAGCAGCTTCACTGTAGGCATTACTGAGCCACCACCATACTTCACTGTAGGCATCACTGAGGCACCACCATAGCTTTTCATGAGAAAAGTAATTTGGACTATTTCCCTGAACACGAAGCAAGTAAAGGGTTTGAACTATAGAAATTACACGATTAGTAAATATATTAGTCCAAACTACCCTAAGCTAGCACGGTCACACTTCACCAAACATAGCAACACTTAGACACCAGATATTGGTTCGAAGTCAAGAAGTGTATTAAAAATCACAATAAAACAATTCTTTTATTTATATAATTAAAAGTAAAGTCAAAGATTAAAACATGGTGCCTCATGACACGAAGAGGATGCTGCCAAGTTACAAATACATGCAATTTAGACAATAATAGATCAGTTATTTATATCAATACTTATGAGTGTCTGTCACGCTTGCACCTAGGCTAGATGGCGTGAATGTGGGGGAGTGACCCCACTGTGCCACAAACCAGACTACCCTGGAAGGGGCGCGACTAAGCAGCTACCTTGGTGTTCACTGGAGCCTCTGATGGTGAGGTCAGGCTTGTGCGGCAGGTAGTTGTCAGGTACCACTCCAAGGTGGTGTCTGGCTGTGGCTGCTGATCCCACTGGGGGACAGAACACTGGCAGGCAGGCGGGCACGGCTGAGACACTGGCAGGCAGGCCGGCACAGCTGAGACACTGGCAGGATGGCATGGCTGAGACACTGGCAGGCGGGCATGGCTGAGACACTGGCAGGCAGGCACGGCTGAGACACTGGCAGGGGGGCATGGCTGAGACACTGGCAGGCGGGCACGGCTGAGACACTGGCAGGATGGCATGGCTGAGACACTGGCAGGTGGCATGGCTGAGACACTGGCAGGCGGGCAAGGCTGAGACACTGGCAGGCGGGCACGGCTGAGACACTGGCAGGGGGCATGGCTGAGACACTGGCAGGTGGGCACGGCTGAGACACTGGCAGGATGGCATGGCTGAGACACTGGCAGGCAGGCATGGCTGAGACACTGGCAGGCGGGCATGGCTGAGACACTGGCAGGGGGGCATGGCTGAGACACTGGCAGGCGGGCACGGCTGAGACACTGGCAGGGGGGCACAGCTGGGACAGAAGGGACAGGGACTGGCTCAGAAGGCACAGGAACACGAGCAGGTGTGAGTGAAGTATGGGAACAGGTAGAGACAGGTACACACTGGAGGAGCAGGGAGTGATTCGGAAGAACAGGAACACTGACAGGTATGAGTGATATATGGGAACAGGTAGGGACGTGCGAGAAAAACTGATGCCGCTCTGATCAAACTCTGATCATGTCACAATTCCTCCGCTCAATGAATGATTGCTATGCTGTCCTATGGAAACTGTGCTATGCTGGGTTGTCAGTGTCTTGATTGAAGCTTGGTTGTCCAATCCTGTGATGGGTGTGCTGAGCTGTTGGTGCTTTGATTGACAGCTCAGCTGTCCAATCTATGACTGGCAGGTGTGGGACTTTCTCCAGGTATTCTGTGTTCTGTAGATTGCCCAAGCTATTTAACTGAGCTGTCTGCCCCTGATCCCTGCCAGAGGTAGTTTGTGCTTCTTGGTGAGTGTTAGCCTGATTCTGTTGTTCTGAGTTGTGATCTTCCGCTGCCTGACCCTTTGGACCGTGTTCTGACTATCCCTTTGTCTTGTCCTTTGGCTTTGATCCGCTATCTCTTGTTATTGACTGTGGACTGTGACCTTATACCTTTGTCTTTTCCCTTGGTTATCTACGTGCTCTCTTGGTACTGACCCCGGAACGTCTGACTTTTCTGCATCACGGTCTGTCTGTGAGTAATGACTAGCTTCACAGATCAAACTTTAATCAAACCCTGCTGAGAATAATCAGACCGTTTTTCTCGGATGTGTAGAAATCGGTCATGTGAACCTACTCTATAGGAGAGACTTTTCTTGTGCTTCTGTGTCAATAGAGGTGTACGTCTTGGAATTTGGGCATGGAGACTTTCAGCACTTAGCATGTGCCTTAGACCACGTGCACACATTGAGTATTTGCTGACTTTTTACCTTGGTATTTGTAAGCCAAAACCAGTAGTGGAACAATATAATAGAAACACGTCACCACTTCTGCTTTTTTTACCCACTATTGCTTTTGACTTAGAAATACTGAGGTAAGAAACTGACCAAATACTCAACGTGTGCACGTGGTCTTACTGTTCAAATTGAAACCTCAATGCCTGCTGTCACCAAATCTTGCTGCGGGTCTTTTGCAATCACTTCAGTATTTTTGACCACCTGCCTTTTCCAGAATCTGGTGGCAACCGGTAACAGCTTCTTCTTTCCGCCATGTCCAGGTAGTGTAGCTGGTGTTCCTAAAACTTTGAACTTGTGAACGTTGCTTCCAACTGTATCTCAATGCCCTTTCAATGCCTTTGGATCGTCTTGTAACCTTTTACTTATTTCTGTAAGACAATGATCTCTTCTCCTAACCTTATGGACCACTCTCTTGACCTAGCCATTTTTCAAACATGCATTCAAGAGTCTCAGTCTATAAACCCCCTAGCTGGTCCAGGTATTTGATGTGTTTCATCCAAAGCACTCCTGATTCAGCTAATAAACATCTCGATTAGTTTCATCACCTGATTTGTAGATCTGTGCTCTTAAGAAAGATTCTATTCAGGTTCTTGATTAATTCTAAGACTGTAGTTGTGAGTAAAAGTGGCATTTTGTAATGAATTGGGAGAATCCACTTGGTTATGATACTTGTGTTAGGTTTATCACAAACTGCAGAAAGTTTGAAAATTTTGCTAACAAACGTAATTTGCGCAGGGGCTTAAAATTTCTTTGCATGATAAATCGGCAAACCAAAAACACTGTAGCAAGTGTACATAATTTACAGGAAAAAGTTATGGTTCTCATAAGTTACAGCATTTGAGGTCAGGACTTGCATCTTGTTGGTAGGAATTAGTTACACCCAACGGGAATCTTATGTTGAATTGGTAAATGACACACCACAAAATAATGCTAAAGAAACATGATGACTCAGGGTAGTTTTTATTACAGCTTAAGTGGTTTACAGTACAAAAATCTCTTCTTAACATCCAGAAATAGGTTGCTAGCCTTATATATTTTTGATTATGTAAGTTAATAAAGTCATCAAACATAAATATCCATGAATTACACGTCAATTAAAAAAATGTATTCACTGGTCTATAAGTTTGGTATTCCAAATGTTGTAGTTTGTATTTAGGGCTCATTCAGATGTCAGTGATTTTTCATCAGTGTTTGTATGCTAAAATCAGGAGAGAAACATACAGAGAAAAACTCTAATTGAAAGATTGATAACTGTTCTGTGTTTTAGGGTACCGTCACATTTAGCGACGCTGCAGCGATCTAGACAACGATGCCGATCGCTGCAGCGTCGCTGTGTGGTCGCTGAAGAGCTGTCACACAGACAGCTCTCCAGCGACCAACGATGCCGAAGTCCCCGGGTAACCAGGGTAAACATCGGGTTATTAAGCGCAGGGCCGCGCTTAGTAACCCGATGTTTACCCTGGTTACCAGTGTAAATGTAAAAAAAAAAAACACTACATACTTACATTCCGGTGTCTGTCGGGTCCCCCGGCGTTCTGCTTCCCTGCACTGTGTAAGCGCCGGCCGTAAAGCAGAGCGGTGACGTCACCGCTGTGCCCTGCTTTACGGCCAGCCGGCGCTGACACAGTGCAGGGAAGCAGAACGCCGGGGGACGCGACAGACACCGGAATGTAAGTATGTAGTGTTTGGTTTTTTTTACATTTACACTGGTAACCAGGGTAAATATCGGGTTACTAAGCGTGGCCCTGCGCTTAGTAACCCGATGTTTACCCTGGTTACCAGTGAAGACATCGCTGAATCAGCGTCACACACGCCGACTCAGCGATGTCTGTGGGAGATCCAGTGACGAAATAAGGTGCTGGCCTTCTAGCTTCGACCAACGATGTCACAGCAGGATCCTGATCGCTGCTGCGTGTCAAACACAACGATATCGCTATCCAGGACGCTGCAACGTCACGGATCGCTAGCGATATTGTTGTTAAGTTGTTCAGTGTGAAGGTACCTTTAGAGACGCTCCTGGTTTGGTATAGATGAAAAATCACTGATGTCTGGATGATCCCCTTTAGATGTACCGTAGGTGTATAATACACCCTGAAATGTAAGCCAGAGCTACATTTACAATCCTACTGGTCGTCATTGAGAACATTGTCAACAAGCTTCTGGTTAAACTGGATTTTACTCTAATGGGTTTTTTTTCGTGGGGTTTTTTTTTTGCCAGCGTGCTTGCCTAAATCGGAGAAGGTCATTTTTCTCAGGTGCTTAAATTAAACCAGAGGACTTCATCTAAGCTTCCTCACTTGGCTTGCTAAACTAAGTGGCTTGTGAAGAAAGTGGTAGTTGAAAAATAGGAATTGAAAACTTTGCTAGGGTATGCCATTATTTCCTTAAGAACAGACGAGCAAATTTTCAATCCGAGTGCGACCAATGTTATTCTACGAGGCCGTGCACATGTCTGATGTTTTCCTAGGACAGTCTGCCGTGCAAAAGTCATTGCGTGTCCGAGCTTTATCCCAAATTTGGATTGCACTCAGTCGTTCAAGCCAATAAATTTGTGGAAAACTTTTCACCCTGCTATGAGTGCAGTCCAATTTCCGCGCACTGAAAGATTGGAGAAGATGGAGTAATTTTTTTCTCCATCTTCTCCTCATCCGAGAACATCGGATCACACTCTGATGGGAGTTTCATCAAAGTATCATTTGCATAATTGTCCCGATTCTCTTGAATTACTAATAATAATGATCAAACTACTGGAACCTTTATGTCTCTTGCAGAAAAAATCTCAAAGGGAACCAAATCAATCAAAATATTGAAGCATATTGCGCCTTAGCACTTTTCTTAAACAAATTCTTAAAGGGTTTACAGCACTTTATCACTTGGTAAACCCAATACTGTATCTTAGTTTTTGTCATTTTTTTTTCTTTTACGATTCTATTTTTTTATTCTTGTATTTTATTTACATGCTTATGGATGGAGCCATTTTGTAAAAAATGCCACAACAGCAGAAAAATAGTTTTGTGGACGTGTTTTGTGTTATGTGCAGAAGTCCCTGCGCAGAGAAGAGAAAGAAATGAGCTGTGATGACCTGTTGGCATTATTGGATCAGGCGTTATTTGCTTCTATCTTTCTAACACAAGTGCTACCTTTCATTGCATTCTTTGATACTGATATGGCTGCTGACAAGGCCCCAACTTACAAGCTGTGATATAATATCTGCTTACAACATAGGAAGGTCCGTCTATTGTGAGTGCTCAGCGGCCAATGCCAAAAATTAAAAAGTTCAATATCGTAGTAGTGACAATCATCGTTAAAAAATAAAAGCTGCCAGAAAATATTTCAAAACTATATTTAAAAGAATATTAAAAACAGAAAATGCTGTAAAAAATACAATATTTCTCAGCCATTCCTCCCATTCTCTTCTAGTTTCCATTTATCCTATTTTGTCTCATATTACAATATTAAAACTGACAAATATATAGAAAGGAAAAGGAGAAGCTCACCCACGCCTGCCGATCGCCAGGGATAGATGGAACCGGATGGTGCTTGAATCAGCTGGCAGTAATCGAGAAATATTCAGCACATCCACCAGGTGAGGATTAATAAAACTTGCTTTATTTAGTCCATTAAAAACAATGAAAAATGGGGAGATATTAGTGATTAGTTTTTTATTTTGTCCCCCATTTTTCTTTTTTTTTTTAATGGATTAAATAAAGGAATATTTATTAATCCTCACATGATGGATGTTCTGAATATTTCTAGTATTTTTGATAAATATATTAATAAATGGTCTCATTCTGTCTCAGGCGATCAGTCATGTCATCCCTCCCCATCTAAGGGTACTGTCACACAGTACCATTTTGATCGCTACGACGGTACGATTCGTGACGTTCTAGCGATATCGTTACGCAGTGTCTGACACGCAGCAGCGATCAGGGATCCTGCTGAGAATCGTACGTCGTAGCAGATCGTATGGAACTTTCTTTCGTCGCTTGATCACCCGCTGACATCGCTGGATCGTTGTGTGTGACAGCGATCCAGCGATGTGTTCGCTTGTAACCAGGGTAAACATCGGGTAACTAAGCGCAGGGCCGCGCTTAGTAACCCAATGTTTACCGTGGTTACCAGCGTAAACGTAAAAAAAACAAACAGTACATACTTACATTCCGGTGTCTGTCCTCCGGCGTCTCAGCTTCTCTACACTGTGTGAGCGCCGGCCAGCCAGAAAGCGAGCACAGCGGTGACGTCTGACGTCACCGCTGTGCTTTCCGGCCGCTGTGCTTACACAGTGGAGAGAAGCAGAACGCCGGGGACAGACACCGGAATGTAAGTATGTACTGTTTGTTTTTTTTACGTTTACGCTGGTAACCACGGTAAACATCGGGTTACTAAGCGCGGCCCTGCGCTTAGTTACCCGATGTTTACCCTGGTTACCGGGGACTTCGGCATCGCTCCAGCGCCGTGATTGCAACGTGTGACCGCAGTCTACGACGCTGGAGCGATACTCATACGATCGCTGCGACGTCACGGATCGTGCCGTCGTAGCGATTAAAATGGTACTGTGTGACAGTACCCTAACTGTTCTTCTATAGGAGATCAGTAGGAGATTAACCCCTTTGTTCTCTTTATTATAAGGACCCATTTATACAGAAAGATAGTTGGGAAATGATCTGTCTAAACAGGCCGACAAACGATGAAAACGCTCATCAGGTATGATGATTTTTAAGCTGGCTTAAGAATCGCAACAATCGGCAGACTGCAGTCCTATGTAAACAGGAGATGTGCTGCTGATTACATGACATTCTGTGGACCCAGAATGCCTGTGTTAATAAACCTTTTATGGGCTTAAAAATACGTTCAGCTGATTTTTGTGCCCTGTAAGGACTTTCTCACACATTTTTGCTGAGAAAATTAAGCATTTTACTGTCTCAGCCAACAGAATGAGATTTCTGAACTCTCATCCACACACTGCTTAGCTGAACCATCAAACTGTTATTCCAAATCTGCAACCTGTCAAGTCTTTCAATGTTTTCGCTGCATTCTTCACCCATTCAAATAATTACCGTATTTTCCGGCGTACAAGACGACTTTTTAACCCCTGAAAAACTTCAGAAAAATTGGGGGTCGTCTTATAAGCCGGTGTCGCCTTATATGGCGGTTGTGGAGCATGCTGCTGTCGACTGTCGCCTTACACGGCGGCGGTGCATATGACGGGGAAAGCGGTCTTGATGAAGAGGTGAGGGGGCACCTTACCGAAAGCAAGCTGTAGGCGTCCCGGAGATCAGCGGGAGAGCGGCGCTGTGCCCATGAGACCCACCTCTTTCACCTCTCTGGCCGGCCCTTGTATCTCTGCCTCTCGCTCCGGAGCACTGCAGTGACGAGGCAGCGGCACAGGTGCGCATGTGCGGGGTCCTCCGGAGCGAGAGAGAGGCGAGAGATACAAGGGTGGGCCAGAGAGGTGAAAGAGGCGTGTCTTCTGAGCATAGCGCCGTTCTCGCTGTTTTCCATACCCTGGGACGCCTGCAGCTTGTTTTCCTTGTTTTTTGCTTGTTTTTCTGGGCACAGCGCTCTCTGGAGGTACCAGTAATAGGTACAAGGGTGGGCCAGAGGGATGCACTCTGATAGTCTTGGGGACAGGGAGGGCAGGGCAGACAGGGACCAATTCAAGCAGGGCTTGTATACAACAACCAGCCAATCGCAAGGTACATTGGATGGTTGTTGTTGTATACTGGATACCAGTACATCACCAGTATCTGTACCTGTTTACCAGTACATACAGTACATTACAAATGGCCAGCAGTCAAAACCCCATCATGGCTCCACCAGCAAGAAGAAAGAAATATGAAGCCAGTTTTAAACTTAAAGTTGTAAATTTTGCCATGGAACATAATTACTGCGCTGCTGCAAGACCATTTGGTGTAACAGAAAAGATGGTTCGGGACTGGAAAGCAAATGAAAAAGCATTAAAGAGTATGCCAAGGGGTAAGTGTGCATTAAGAAGAGGCACCCCACATTGGCCAGAGCTTGAAAACCATGTAGCAGACATGGTGAATGAGCACCGCCAAAGCGGTTATGTAGTGACACGAATTCAAATATGTTTGTTTGCACCTCAGTGGGCCAAATCTAACCCAGATCACAGCAACAGCTTTAAGGCCACGGTATCCTGGTGTACTAGATTCATGGCAAGGCATAATATGGTACTGAGGCAAAAGACGAAAATTGCCCAAAAATTACCTGCAGATCTTGATAGCAAAGTGAATAGTTTCCATCGATACGTAATACAACAGCGCACTAAACATGGCTATCCGTTAAGTAGTATAGGAAATATGGATGAAACTCCAATGAATTTTGATATGGTTGGAAATAAAACTGTCCATCAAAAAGGTGAAAAAACAATTTTAATTAAAACAACGGGGCATGAGAAGTCCAGTTTTACAGTGGTATTAGGATGCACAGCTGATGGCAGCAAACTGAGACCAATGATTATTTTTAAAAGAAAAACAATGCCAAAACTCAAGTTCCCTGTTGGTTGTTTTGTAAATGTGAATGAAAAAGGCTGGATGGATGAAGAAGGGGTAAAGCTATGGCTTGATAATGTGTGGAGCAGGCGACCAGGTGGACTTATTAACAAATGTAGTCTCCTGGTGTGGGATATGTCCAGGGCTCATTTAACTCCCAGCACCAAGCAAAGACTTGGAAGACTAAACACTCATGCGGCAGTCATTCCTGCAGGATTGACATCGTTGGTACAGCCACTGGATGTGTGCCTAAATAAGCCATTTAAAGATCGCATTCGAGAACAGTGGAATGAATGGATGGTTAGTGGCAAAAAGTCATTCACAAAAGGAGGAAACATGCGAGCTCCACAGTTGGATGTTTTGTGCAAGTTTGTCATAAAAGCCTGGAATGATATTGATGCAGAAACAGTAATCAAGTCTTTCAAGAAGTGTGGCATATCAAATTCATTAGATGGTATGGAGGACGACTACTTGTGGCAAGATGAAGAGGAAGCCGAAGCTGAGCCCACACCATCTGATACAGAATCCATACGATGACTGCCTTACAAATGTATCACGAGATCTCATTGATGTATTTATGAAATCAGATGACGAACAGGAGGACTTTGAAGGCTTTTAAATGGAAACTGTTTACAGCAAAACCTGTAAAAATACCGTAGCTTGCAGTTATGATGGGCATTGCTAAAGGTACCTTTACACGAAACGACATCGCTAGCGATCCGTGACGTTGCAGCGTCCTGGCTAGCGATATCGTTTAGTTTGACACGCAGTAGCAATCAGGATCCTGCTGTGATGTCGCTGGTCGCTGAATAAAGTCCAGAACTTTATTTGGTCGTCCGATCGCTGTGTATCGTTGTGTTTGAAAGCAAAAGCAACGATACCAGCGATGTTTTACACTGGTAACCAGGGTAAACATCGGGATACCAAGCGCAGGGCCGCGCTTAGTAACCCGATGTTTACCCTGGTTACCAGCGTAAAAGTAAAAAAAAACAAACAGTACATGCTCACCTGCGCGTCCCCCAGCGTCTGCTTCCTGACACTGACTGAGCTCCGGCCCTAAAGTGAAAGTGAAAGCACAGCGGTGACGTCACCGCTGTGCTGTCAGGACCGGAGCTCAGTCAGTGTCAGGAAGCAGACGCTGGGGGACGCGCAGGTGAGCATGTACTGTTTGTTTTTTTTACTTTTACGCTGGTAACCAGGGTAAACATCGGGTTACTAAGCACAGCCCTGCGCTTAGCAACCCGATGTTTACCCTGGTTACCCGGGGACCTCGGCATCGTTGGTCGCTGGAGAGCGGTCTGTGTGACAGCTCTCCAGCGATCAAACAGCGACGCTGCAGCGATCGGCATCGTTGTCGCTATCGCTGCAGCGTCGCTTCGTGTGAAGGTACCTTTACAGGGACTTGCCCGGCACTTGCTCTCTCTCTCTATTGTTTGTTATCTTCCTCTTATTATCAGTTCCAGTTTGGTTGACAGCTTAGAAAACAAACAGCATGGCAGCTCCCATGGGTTTATTGTTTTAGCCTTCCTTTCAGCTTTAGGCCATGTGCACACGTTCAGTATTTTTCACATTTTTTTCGCGTTTTTTCGCTATAAAATCGTGATAAAAACGCGAAAAAAACGCTTACATATGCCTCCTATTATTTACAGTGTATTCCGCATTTCTTGTGCAAATGTTGCATTTTTTTCCGCGAAAAAATCGCATCGCGGAAAAAAAAGCAACATGTTCATTAAATTTGCGGAATTGTGGGGATTCCGCACACCTAGGAATGCATTGATCTACTTACTTTCCGCATGTGGCTATGCCCACCATGCGGGAAGTAAGCAAATTATGTGCGGTTGGTACCCAGGGTGGAGGAGAGGAGACTCTCCTCCACGGACTGGGCACCATATAATTGGAAAAAAAGAATTAAAATAAAAAATAGTCATATACTCACCTTCGATGGCCCCGGAGTCTTCCCGCCTCTCAGGTGCATGCTGCCGCTTCCGTTCCTATAGCTGGTGTGTGTGAAGGACCTGCGATGACGTCGCGGTCTTGTGCTTAGTTGCGTGACCGCTCAAGTGACCGCTCACGTGACGTCATCGCAACGTCATCGAAGGTCCTGCACATGCACACCATCTATAGGAACGGACGCCCCTGAGGAGATCGGCTGACTGCAGGTGAGTATAACCATTTTTTTAATTTTTTTTAATTATTTTTAAACATTCTAGCTTTTACTATTGATGCTGCATAGGCAGCATCTATAGTAAAAAGTTGGTCACACTTGTCAAAAACTATGTTTGACAAGTGTGACCAACATGTCAGTCAGTTTTCCAAGCGATGCTACAGATCGCTTGGAAAACTTTAGCATTCTGCAAGCTAATTTCGCTTGCAAAATGCTAAAAAAAAGCGAAATAAACCAGGAAAAAAACGCAAAAAAAAAAGTGCGGATTTCTTGCAGAAAATTTCCGGTTTTCTTCAGGAAATTTCTGCAAGAAATCCTGACGTGTGCACATACCCTTAGAGTGAATTAGGAAAAGTTTAATCCACTTGCACTGTTTTAATATAGTGTACATGTTTGATGATAAACAAACACCCTTATGTTTACAAGTGACAGTTTTCCTGCTAAGTATCTGAGTACCTGCATATCATAAGCATTTGAATTAAAATTACCATATTGAAATCAAATCTGATGTTTTTTTTTTTATTTTTTCCGTATGTGCGTTGGAAGAGGGGTAGTCATTAAAAACTCATGCAGAATGCGTGTATTTTATGCATCATTTTTCATGCCAACAGTCTGGTTTTTGCAACAGAAAAATCTACTGCAAAGTCTAAACTTGTGTATGTACTCTAATATTATTTCAGAATCATGCAGAAAATGCTGCAGACTAACAAAAGGGTGAGCACAAAAATAATAATCACATTTCTTGTTTAACTTAATTATTCATTTGTACATTTAGGCTAAGTTCACACTAGGCATTTTTGATGGCGGTTTTTTATGCTAATTTTCAACTGCTTTTAACTTTATCAGCAAATCCTATGAGATCCTATAAGAAATCTCATGCACACATATTGTTGTTTTTTTTGTCATCAGTATTTTGTGCTTTGCATGGGTTTACGATTTGACATGGAGCATGTCATTTCTTTCAGCATTTTTTCCCATTCCCATTGAGTTGAATGAAGAAAAAAAGCATGAAAAATGCACCAAAACCACACCAAAACCTGAGTTTTAGCAGCTTTTTTCCTGCCAAGCACTCAGGTTTTGCTGCAGAAAAAAATTGCTCAGCGTGAACGTGATTTAAACAAAAGTCAATTTTCTGGGGATGAATTCTATTTAGCAGCTCAAGCTGAACTCTTTTAATGCTGCAGCTCAAAAACAATAATAAAAAAAAAAGTTTGTATCAGAAGAACAGATGGTTGTCAAAAATATTGTCAGACTTATTGAGAAATCATTTCATCAGTCCGGTATTTTTGGACAGATGGTTAAAAATGTTTACTCATTGTGGGCATTGAGCAGCTGGAAATTTGCTAGTTGATAGTGTACAAAAGCTTACATAAGCCAAAACGTACAAAACTCTTCTCACTTCTTTAATAATGTGTTAAGAATGCATTTGCCTGTGTTTGCAAATATAGCAACAATCTAAGATCTGTGTTGAACATGGTGCAGAAACTTGTGGAATCTCAATAAAGTGCTGCCCTCTATCTGATAGACTCCTATACTATGTATACAAGCCTTCCCTGCTCCTCTTGAGTCTGACGCTCAGTCGAGCCATTCTGCTGCAATTCTGTCTCTTTTTTGAAGGCTTATAGATGTCTGTGTGTTTATAAGACCACACGCTTTCATGGTTTTAGACCATATTGTTTCTTCACCATGGTCAATTGGCATTCATTATGTGTAGGGGTAAGATGTTTGGTGTAGGACTTGCCAAAAAAAGAAGAAATCAAAATTGCTGGACGAATCATAAAAAATCTTAAATACACAGATGATACAACATTGATGGCAACAAGTGTAGATGTAATTAAGGACTTATTACCAAGTGTCAAGATGGGACTGCTACTTATCAGAAAGAAGACAAGGATATTGACTACTGCAAGGTATGACCAGGACACATTTGATATGGATGGCAAAAAACTGGAAGTTGTAAAGGACTTCAGCCTACTCAGATCGATGATCTCTCAAGATGCAGAGATGACACCGAAAGTCAATAGGAGAATAGCTAAGGGCAAATCAACAATAAAGTCATTGGACAAGGTCTTCAAGTCAAGGAACATTTCACTAGCAACAAAGACACGGCTCATACATAGTTTGGTCTTTTTTTGTGTTAACGTGGATGATAAAGAAACAAGACAGAAGAAGAATCGAAATGTGCTGAAGACGGATGTTATCATTACCATGGATGGAAAGAAGAACAAACAAATCAATTTTTCAACAAATCAAGCAAGACATGTCACTCAAAGCAAGTATTATCAAGCTATGACTTGCCTCCTTTGGACACATCATACAAAGAGAGAAATCACTGGAGAAGAACATCATGGTCGTAAGAATGGAAGGAACAAGGCGAAAAGGAAGACCAGCTACCCGATGGCTTGATACTATCAAGGTAACGGCGGATAAGACCCTGGTGGACCTACAGTGTTTAGGCTTGCACAGGATCAATTCTCCTACAGAACGTTCATCCATCAAGTCACCATGGTTCGAGATTGAGCGAAAGCCGATTAATACTACTACTAATAATAATGTGTAGTGGGTGGGTGAGATTAGGGTCTGCAAGGCATCTGCAGTGTAGGTTCATTACCAACTGAAATGGGTTGGAGACAGCGGCCATGCTAAAAAAAAATAGATAAATTTGCAAATTGAAATAATCTTTTACCGTTCGGTGTCTACAAAGCCTATGCAAATCTGTTTGTTCCTCTTTTACATTTTACAAACAATCTCTATGAAGACAGAATATGCAGCAGTTTTCTCTTCTATCTATCCTATACTTCTTCTGACTTACTGAATATATTTGTCAAGACAATGGGAAAAATAGAAGGAAATCAGACCACAAGATCAGATTATACAGGGTATGTAGTCTGTCACCAAGGACATATATATTTCGTTATGGAAGTAGGGGACACTGCTCCTTCCAAGCTGTACACTAAAAAAATAGTTAAAAATCTCCACATTCTACAGACATGTTCATCTGTAATTATTTAATCTCATTCTCAGTTTTCAGTTTAAGGTGCTTTTACCCTGGCCGATAATCCTTCAGATTCTAACGTTAATAACCCACCATTCGGGAAAATTGTGAAATGTGAATGGGTTAAGTGACTGAATGATGTGTCCAAAACCGCTAGTTGATTCTACATGACATCTTTTACGCAAAAGAAAAAATTCTCATTCATCTTTCGAGAATTGTGTAATATAAATGGAGATTGTTCAGTCCTTCAATGATTAGATTGGCAAAAAACGGAATAGTGGAGATTCAAGTCCTAAATAGATACAGATGTCAGTGATTGGTTGTTCGGGTTCACTAGCAGTTGGAGCATTGGAGAGAGGACATAATTGGGTCATATTGTTCATTGTTGTAATTGAAAATTCTACTGTTGATATAAAACCGGGAAATTGATGATCAAACATATAATCACTAAGACAATTACTGTGACGATTCCACCACTCACTGTGTCCTATGAACTCTATGAATGATAGCTCTGCCACCCTATGGGATTGAGGTCTTTCTGAGCTGTCGGGATTGTGAGTGACAGCTCTACCGCCCAATCTGAGGCAGAGGTGTGAGTATTTTGAATGACCGTTCAGCCGTCCTATCTGAGTCTGTGATAGCCTCGGTTATTTTGCACTCTGACAACTGTCAGACCTTTGCCAATTATACCTTTGCTCAAGTTGTGTGTTTTTCTGCTCTGTATTATATCCTGATCTCTTTTGACCACCTTGGATTTACCATTGACCATCCGCTTGACTTACCCCTTTGTCTCGATCTGCTACCTTCTTGATACTCTGATGTCGGACTGCTACCTGACCATACGTTTGTGTTTTCCCTTTGTCTGTTATGAACCCTCTTGGTACTAACCTTGTACCTCTTGACTATCTTGCCTCACAGCAAGTCTGTGAGTAGTGACTAGCGTCACATTGAGTAGTGACTGACGTCACAATTACATTTTCTGCTTACAGGGTCAACGGAAATATTTGTAAAAAACTATTTGAATTCATGAAAACAAAATAAATGTTATCACTTATAGGATGAAAGTTGAGGGCTTTTGGAATTGAGACGTGAGTATCTTTTGAGGGATAGATGTCAAGCTTCAAAAGAAAGAAGATTCCCATTTGTGTTTACTTATATTTCAATGAGTGGGAAATGATCTGGTATTCTGAGAGAGCACTGGTCACTTTAACTAAAGCTCATCTTATGACTGAGGATTTTAAGTCTCCCCCTCTTTTATCTTATAGGCGTAGCACTATTGGTAAAGTCTGATGTAGGTTCCTTCAAGAGGTCTGTTCAAACTACTGTGATCACCCAAAAAAGGGGAATGTCCCTTGTTTGGGATGCGACTGCTGTAGTAATGTGTTATACGGGATTTGTTTTCACATACTCAAACTGGTAAAAGGTACACAATCAATGATGGGTACACATGTTCTAGTAGTTGGGTGGGTTAAGTTATCTTGTGTCCATGTGGACTGCTTTATGTTGGTGAAACCACCAAGGAGATACGGGCTTGTATCAGTAAACATAAGAGTACAATTAGAACAGGTCTTATAGACCTACAGGTCCCTAAACATTATTTGAGAATAGGCATACTGTTAATAAATTACGTTTTACGGTTATTGATAGTGTACCTATACTTAGGACAGAAGGTGATAGACTAGGATTACTTAAGGGTAAGGAACTACGGTGGAGACATGAACTTGATTGTCTTCAACCAAGGGGCTTAATATTGAATATAATCTACAAGGATATCTTTTTGGATAATATTCAGAGATGTGTCATATTGATATAACGTTTTTAACATGTCTTTTACAGCACAGTGATTGAAGATATAGACCAATAGGATGGTCATGCTCCCTGATGACACGTTACCATGTAACCGCTAGATGACATTGGCGCAGTATCTTGGATTGGATGGCGCGGATATATGCACACATGGAACACACCGTGGTTAGCTAAAGGATTTCCATTTGGACATGTAACTCTGAAAGTGTCTGTGATTGGTCTAGAGCTACCTGAATGACATAGATGCCATCTGATGATTGGATAATTGAGAAAAGGCTCTTTTCTTCTTTATTTTTCTTATGTTTTATGAAATATGTACATTAATACATTGTAATTGTATGTTGATTGTGCTATATGCATGGCGTTTTTTATTTTTAGTTAAGGTGAATGTTTGATCTATACACTGACTTATATATACTGCATAGTACATGGTTGCTGATTAGGTTCACTGATGTTGTTTTTGAAGGGAGGTCCTGGAAGGTGGGGTTGTTCTCTGGTTTCTCTGTAATGATATGCACTATTTCAACCTGGAATGTTACACCATTTTGCCTGCTTGAAAAACACCTATGGCTCCTCGAGACATCTTTGGCATAATAAATTAAGCTTTGAAATTTTTTCACTTGACCTTGGACGCTGTCTCCTTTTTTTTTAGCAGGTTAAGGGCAAGTTTATAAATATAACTGGTCAAGAAAATGCATAGAATCAATGTACAATCTATAATTTATTAATTTAAATATCACTTGCAAAAGAAAAGCAAAACTTTGTTGTGTGAGATTACTCATCCTTGAAAAAAGTAACCTCAACATACGCCTCTAGTTCACCAAACAAAACTGCAGCTTGTCAGAAGTGATGGGAATCTTAGATAATATTTTCAGAAAATGTGTATTTCCTTTATTCTACTTGACATAATAAAAGTATTAAAGAAATCCTTACATAATAAAAGTAAAAAAAATTCCTTTTTTCTAGATACCGTTGAGTTTTAAATACAGAAAGCATTAAAATCAAATATAACATTAGCCTAAGGTATCCAGAAATGTCACGTACCGTATGTTTTCTTATAAGGCATCATACACACGGCCATCTTATATTATATTACAGACCTGTGTTCAATTGATTTCTAATATGTAACCTACAATCTGCCTTTGGTCCATACTGTTCTTTTGTGTGTCTACAATTTTTTTTTTTAAACCTACCTAATTTTTGAGCAAAAAGACTCTGTGTGCCACCTAACAGAGGCATCATACATAGCATAGCATATTAAAGGGGTATAATCAAGTTGTCTCTTGAGCAGCTCAGAGCTATTCAGTCTCGTTACTAGCTAGTTTCTAGCAGGGCAGGCTTATCACCTCGAGTGACAGCTCTGGTGAATAAAAGAACTATAGAATTATTAGCACTAAAGAGCTCTGCACAAGTTCTGCTGTAATACATTCAGCTATCAGAGGTTTGTTCTGGAGTACGCAGTGCTATTATCAGTGTATTCACACATAGAGATAACAAGGCATTTGAATAATCATACTGCTTCAAGGAGAGCAGACAGCCGATATTAGGAGACCGCCTGTGAAAACTGCTGGTGATTTATAACTGCATCTTTTCAGAATGTAAAGGTACCTTCACACGAAACGACTTTATAACGATATCGCTAGCGATCCGTGACGTTGCAGCGTCCTGGCTAGCGATATCGTTTCGTTTGACACGCAGCAGTGATCAGGATCCTGCTGTGATGTCGCTGGTCGCTGAATAAAGTCCAGAACTTTATTTGGTCGTCCGATCGCCGTGTATCGTTGTGTTTGAAAGCAAAAGCAACTATACCAGCGATATTTTACACTGGTAACCAGGGTAAACATCGGGTTACCAAGCGAAGGGCCGCGCTTAGTAACCCGATGTTTACCCTGGTTACCAGCGTAAAAGTAAAAAAAACAAACAGTACATGCTCACCTGCGCGTCCCCTAGCGTCTGCTTCCTGACACTGACTGAGCGCCGGCCCTAAAGTGAAAGTGAAAGCACAGCGGTGACGTTACCGCTGTGCTGTTAGGGCCGGAGCTCAGTCAGTGTCAGGAAGCAGACGCCGGGGGACGCGCAGGTGAGCATGTACTGTTTGTTTTTTTTACTTTTACGCTGGTAACCAGGGTAAACATCAGGTTACTAAGCGCGGCCCTGCGCTTAACAACCCGATGTTTACCCTGGTTACCCGGGGACCTCTGCATCGTTGGTCGCTGGAGAGCGGTCTGTGTGACAGCTCCCCAGCGATCAAACAGCGACGCTGCAGCGATCGGCATCGTTGTCGCTATCGCTGCAGCGTCGCTTCGTGTGAAGGTACCTTTAGGCTCACTAGGTGAGGTGGATCATCTAAACTTTTGGTCCATGTGGGCACACAGACCCTGGGCGTGGATGCAGAAAGCAAAAAGGTTATGGCACACTTAGGAATCTCATGAGCAGAAAGATAGTGGCAGTGTCACCCAGCAGGGATGGAAGTAAGCTAAAGCACATTATGCACAGACGGTGGAGCACAGCACATCAAACATATAAGTCTACAGTAAGGGTATGTGCACACGTCCAGATTTCTTGCAGAAATTTCCTGAAGAAAACCGGAAATTTTCTGCAAGAAATCCGCTTTTTTTTTTTTTGCGTTTTTTTTTTCATTTTTTTTCGCAGTTTTTTTAGCATTCTGCAAGCGTAATTAGCTTGCAGAATGCTAAAGTTTTCCAAGCGATCTGTAGCATCGCTTGGAAAACTGACTGACAAGTTGGTCACACTTGTCAAACATAGTGTTTGACAAGTGTGACCAACTTGTTACTATAGATGCTGCATCTATAGTAAAAGATAGAATGTTTAAAAAAAAAAAAAAAATGGTTATACTCACCCAGACGATCTCAGCGGCGTCCGTTCCTATAGATGCCGGTGTGGTTCAGGACCTGTGATGACGTCGCGGCTTGTGATTGGTCGCGTGAGTCACATGAGCGGTCACGCGACCAATCACAAGACAGTGACGTCATCACAGGTCCTGAACCACACCATCTATAGGAACCGAAGAGAGAGCATGCACCGGAGAGGCGGGAACACTTTGGCGGCCATCAGAGGGTGAGTATAGGACTATTTTTTATTTTAATTCTTTTTTTTTGACCAATTATATGGTGCCCAGTCAGTGGAGGAGAGTCTCCTCTCCTCCACCCTGGGTACCAACCGCACATAATCTGCTTACTTCCCGCATGGTGTGCACAGCCCCGTGCGGGAAGTAAGCAGATCAGTGGACTCCTAGGTGAGCGGAATCCCCGCAATCCGCATTTTTTAATGAACATGTTGCTTTTTTTTCCGTGATTTGCACAAAAAATGCGGAATACCCTGTAAATAATAGGAGGCATATGTAAGCATTTTTTTCGCGCTTTTATCACGTTTTTATAGCGAAAAAACGCAAAAAAACGCGAAAAATCCTGAACGTGTGCACATGGCCTAAAGTCTCAATCCCAAGACACAGGTGTTTGTGTCTTAATAGGTCTCAAATAGGTCTAGGGAAATGATGTCATTGATCCACGCAAGGGGACTTGCAAAACCCGACATAGAGTGCAATAGCAGCGAACCTATGGGAATGATGCGGAGCCTGGAATTCCCAGGACACGTGTGTAACACAGAAGATGAGATGGAGAGATGTGAGCAGTTAATTGCTGTAAGGAAATCAAGGGGCCTGAGGGAGCTGATAGTGATGTTACTACTGTGCGCTCGGCCTGGGTCTAGTAACCAAGCTCAATGGAAGCAAGCCGTACACTATAAAAGATAAAAGCTCTAACATGAGATAGAAAAAGCAAGTCAATTGAAAATGTGCTTATTTTCAAGTTGTCTAACTAATTAACCCATTTAAGAACTTGACAATGCCCCTTTAAGGTGGTGCTTTAAAGAAAAGCTGTCATGAGAAAATGACCTAATGAATTATTCAATCAAGTTTTCGTGTTATGTATTTTTCATTTTATTTTTGGCAACATTCTTTTTTTAATATCACAAACTTTGTTAAAAAATACAAAATGAAAAATCTTGCAAGTTTCACACTGGTCACTGTTTTTTTTATACTTATACTAAAAGGATACTTGCCACCAGTTTTTTCATGTTTAAAATAAGATTAGCACCTTTAATCAGTGCCTGTGCTGCATTCCATAAAGGGGTATATAACGCCCTTAATTCCCCTGTATAACCTCTAAAAACTTTTTGAAATTCTCCCTCGCTGTATGTGAATGTAAAACCCCATGTTCCTGGTTATTACAGTGGCATTGCTTTCCTCACGGGGAGAGTGATGTCAAGCTTGGAAGCGAGGAAGGATCCCTTTGACAGGTATTCACAAACATGCAACATGTTCTGACTCCAGGCCAGAAGGGGGAGCTCAGAACACGGTTTCAGGGGAGCTTCCCTAGATATAGAGATATATATTCAGGTCTGGGGGAGGAGTTAGTTAGTCTGTCAGAGGAACAGAGCGGAGTGGAAGCAGACAGTGAGAGTCTGAGAGAGGAAAGAGGGGGCCGTGCAGCCACATGAGGTGCTGCAGCTCCTGGAAGGAAAGAAAGGAACAGAACAGTTGTAGAGACAGTGAAGGAGGAAGAGAAGCAAAAGAGAGTGAAGAGCTGGAGGGAAGCTGCGACTGAGCTTCCTCCACGCTGAAGCACAGATACCGGTAGCTGGAAGACCAAGGTTGTGGGGGTAACTTCATGCCCCACAGCAGAAACCGGCAGACAGCTAGATTTCAACTCCCCTGTCCACCATTAACACCCAAAGGCACAGTAACAGCCCGGAGTCATCCTGAGAGACACTGTAAAAAGGCTTGAGTTACCTGTCATGCTGGTTAGTGTCCTACCTAAAGTGGGACAGAGAGAAAGTGAGGACCTTGTGTGAGGCCTAAGGCAGCAAGGGACTACAACGCAGTGCATAGAGTAAGGCTTCCAACCCCACCTGGCTAGGGGGATCCCTGAGTTTTTTCCAAGCCAACCGGACCATATCAACACCTGTGATCTGGTACCATGGACTGTGGATACCTTACACAGTAAAGAGGTAAAGAGACTGCAGCCTTATGTCCTCTATTTCTTTCTACACCATATACTATCTGTCCCTACTACACCGGGAACCCTGGGGACCCAGGAAGCCATACCATCCCAGCTGCAATAACATCATCCGAGTGGACCCCTTTCAGTTTTTCTTTTTTATTAAATTTGCAAAAATTTCTACATTTCTGTTTTTTTCAGTCACGATGGGGTGCAGAGTGTAAATTAATGAGAAAAAATGAACTTTTTTGAATTTACCAAATGGCTGCAATGAAACAAAGAGTGAAAAATGTAAAGGGGTCTGAATACTTTCCGTACCCACTATATATGAAAGTTGCACATCAGGATATAGAAAAAAATAGAAACCTGTATTAAAACGCTAAATACAGAAATAAATCTCTCCACCAACCCTTTGACAGCACTAAATAAAATCTAATGCCAAATGGAAAATAATTATAAACAAAACGTGCCAGGATTAGATCAAAAGACTTTTCATGTCTGAAATAGATCAAATAAAGAACGGGGTCAGATCACATTGTCTCAATTTTTGACTAAATATGAAATTATCTGAAGAATATGGGACAGACAGACAACCTGCAGAAATACCCTACAGCAAAATACAGGCTGCCGTTTATAATGTTCACCAAATTTATTAAGGAATGTGCCCTAAATTTGCTGCATTTTGGACTATCTGCTCCCCAAAAGATGCTGGTTCTGTCTACTAAGGGTAGAAGGTGCTGGTTATATTTACTAAGGGTAGAAGGTGCTGGTTGTATTTACTAAGGGTAGTAGCTGCTGGTTCTATCTACTAAGGGTAGAAGGTGCTGGTTCTATCTACTAAGGGTAGAAGGTCCTGGTTCTATTTACTAAGTGTAGAAGGTGCTGGTTCTATCTACTAAGGGTAGAAGGTGCTGGTTCTATTTACTAAGTGTAGAAGGTGCCGGTTCTATCTACTAAGTGTAGAAGCTGCCGGTTCTATTTACTAAGGGTAGAAGGTGCTGGTTCTATTTACTAAGGGTAGAAGGTGCTGGTTCTATCTACTAAAGGTAGAAGGTGCTGGTTCTATTTACTAATGGTAGAAGGTGCTGGTTCTATCTACTAAGGGTAGAAGGTGCTGGTTCTATGTAAATATAAGCTGCTTCAGAGTTCTGCTATAATTTACACCTAAATTCTATCAGAAATTATTGCTAATCTATTGTTTTGTAGTTTATCTCCTGCTAAGCCAGGCCAGTTTTTAATAAAGTAAGTCTGGTGCTAAACTGAAAAAGTCTCCAAATCTTTGCAACGATGTGACTTTTGCAAAACTGACAGCAGAAGCATAATCCGTAGTATAATATCTATGAAGAACTTGGCATTCACTTGATGTAGAAAAAAGATGATTTATTACTATTAGCAATCCACAGTGAACATATATGACGTTTCGATCTCAGCTTAGTCCTTCTTCAGATATATGGATTGTCATAGAAGAATGTAGGACTCAATGCTGAAACTATGTAGATAATACAGTGCTTCTGGAATGTGGGAATACTACTAAAAGTATGACACTCACAGAAGTCATCATGAAGGTCTAAACTGAGACCGAAACGTCATTTATGCTCATTGTCGATTGCAAATAAATCACCTTTTTTTCGATGTCAACTGATTGCCAAGATCTTCATAGATATTTTGCAAAAATGTGTGATTTTTTTTAAGGCAGCATAGGGCGTGGAAAATTCTCCTAGGCTTTTTGCTACTTTCTCTAGTATTATAGTATAGTAAAGCTGCATCCAATTGTCATCCATGTCATTTCATCCTGAAATGGCAACTAATGGAGGGAAATATGAGGTGGCCCAGTCCATCAGCATCTCCCATTTTAGGACACCAAATCTGGTCTAGTTTCATGGAGTGCAAGCGTAAAAGAAAACTTGGGTAAATATTGGGTAAATATTTTCATTTACTCTTGCACATCATGAAATTAGCGCAGGCGCACTGTGTTACAATGGAAGACGCAGCCTTTGATTCATGGACAAAACCCTACTGATTACCAAAGCGAAGGGACAGTAGCATCCAGCTGATTGATATGACCCTTCGGTTCTGATCGGCTCTGATTCTTCTCAAAGAATGGTTCGAGAGTAGTGTTGAGCATTCCGATACCGCAAGTATCGGGTATCGGCCGATACTTGCGGGTATCGGAATTCCGATACCGAGATCCGATACTTTTGTGGTATCGGGTATCGGTATCGAAACAACATTAATGTAAAAATGTGTAAAAGAGAGAATTAAAATAAAAAATATTGCTATACTCACCTCTCCGACGCAGCCTGCACCTTACCGAGGGAAGCGGCAGCGTTCTTTGTTTAAAATTCGCGCTTTTCTTTCCTTTACGTGAAGTCCCGGCTTGTGATTGGTTGCGTCGCAGTCACATGGGCGACGCAACCAATCACAGCAAGCCGTGACGTAATTTCAGGCCCTTAAGGATTTTAAAATTACGTCCCGGCTTTGTGATTGGTTGCGTCGCAGTCACATGGGCGACGCAACCAATCACAGCAAGCCGTGACGTAATTTCAGGCCCTTAAGGATTTTAAAATTACGTCCCGGCTTTGTGATTGGTTGCGTCGCAGTCACATGGGCGACGCAACCAATCACAAGCCGTGACGTCACGGGAGGCTGGACACGCGCGCATTTTAAAATGCGCGCTTGTCCAGCCTCCCGTGACGTCCCGGCTTGTGATTGGTTGCGTCGCGGTCAACCAATCACAAGCCGGGAGGCTGGACACGCGCGCATTTTAAAATGCGCGCTTGTCCAGCCTCCCGTGACGTCCCGGCTTGTGATTGGTTGTGTCGCGGTCAACCAATCACAAGCCGGGAGGCTGGACAAGCGCGCATTTTAAAATGCGCGCGTGTCCAGCCTCCCGGCTTGTGATTGGTTGACCGCGACGCAACCAATCACAAGCCGGGACGTCACGGGAGGCTGGACAAGCGCGCATTTTAAAATGCGCGCGTGTCCAGCCTCCCGTGACGTCACGGCTTGTGATTGGTTGCGTCGCCCATGTGACTGCGACGCAACCAATCACAAAGCCGGGACGTAATTTTAAAATCCTTAAGGGCCTGAAATTACGTCACGGCTTGCTGTGATTGGTTGCGTCGCCCATGTGACTGCGACGCAACCAATCACAAAGCCGGGACTTCACGTAAGGAAAGAAAAGCGCGAATTTTAAGCAAACAACGCTGCCGGTTCCCTCGGAGAGGTGAGTATAGCAATATTTTTTATTTTAATTCTTTCTTTTACACATTAATATGGTTCCCAGGGCCTGAAAGAGAGTTTCCTCTCCTTCAGACCCTGGGAACCATCAGGAATACCGTCCGATACTTGAGTCCCATTGACTTGTATTGGTATCGGGTATCGGTATCGGATTGGATCCGATACTTTGCCGGTATCGGCCGATACTTTCCGATACCGATACTTTCAAGTATCGGACGGTATCGCTCAACACTATTCGAGAGAGGAGCAATTACATCTCTTCTACAAGAGCCAATCACAGCCAATAAGAACTGAAGAGATGTAGCTTAGCTGAGCGCCTTTGGGTCTAATATGATAAAAGTCTCTTTGCATTAGACTATGTAAATGACCGCCGATCAGAAACTCGTTTTCTGATCAGTTACCATTTATTTGCCTTTTTATACAGGAAAACCTACATGAGTATAAAGCGCTATTTATGAGGGACCAAAATGTACCAATAAATTCAAAAATACCTAAATAAAAATGTGCAAGGCTTTATCGGATAACATAATAATAAAAAATATAAAAGTAAATATAGAAAAGGCAGACATATAAATTAGTAAAGGTAGGTAAGGGATAACAACAAAACTTCCTTGTGTTAATACTGCAAATCATTACAGAATTATATTGTGTGCAATCACGGTAATGAGGACGGATACACAACAGGTACAAGCCTACATGTCCAGTGCTGTATAAGTTATGGCTCTTTCAGATATATACAAGTTAACAGGGAGAAAGTGATATCACATGAAATGTTCACATAATGATAGTAATGCATAGTGGCATGTAGTACACTTTACCTATGTACGTTTCGCATAAAGCTTCATCAGGGAAGTTATATACAGGCAGACACACATCCAATCTCCAAGAACGATTTGCAATAGATCGTTCATACTGCAGAGGCTGACAATGTTCTCTGCACCAGTCCTGTTTACACAGTACAATGTGCTGTCGAGAATGATAATTTTTTAAGCTCATTTGACCTTAAGAATGAACATTCTGCTCGTTTATCAAGTGATCTGCGGCCTGTTTACACTGCATTATTACAAATGCTCGTGCACAATAACTTACAGTGTAAGTGGACCCTAAATCACAGTGGCAGGTGTGGCGCCTTTCGACTCGCAGTGCCATAAGTGTATGGTACTGCACATTCCAGCCTAGCTGCTAGCATCACCACCGGCACTCCTGGGCCACCTGAATGTATCGGTGCCCTGGGATTGGTCAGAGGAGTTTCTAAGAGGAGTGGGCTCTTCTCAGGAGGGCCACGGATGAAAATGGGGTGGAATCCTAAGTGCCCCCTTATAGACAATGTCTGATATTGCCACTAAGCTTTCTTCCCATTGAATTTTATTTCATACAATCCCTTAACTGATAGATGACATAAATCAAAAATAAAGATCCTACAAAAAAAATGTTTCAGACCATTCCTGGCAGTCTCTGAAGTTTTCCCAAAATAATAGTGTTTTTTTACATATCATAATAATTTATAGCTGTGTTATTTCCTGTAGATATTTCTTTATAGACAGTTTCCTTTTGACTTTGTGCATCAAGCCATTCAGGTAGCAATTAAGGGCGTCAGCCTCCTTTTTCATCTTTGTTATTTCAGTCGTGGGCACTGGTAGAAAGGAAACTGAATAGAATAGCCGTGTTCGTAATGCCCCTTTCTTCTGATAAGCTTGTGTGTGGAAATATACTAAAAGAATAACTTCCTGAAATATTTCATGAAACATTTAGAAGCCTGGTTAGTTCCAACCTCAGATGTGAATCCCCAACCACTTTCTCTAAATTCCTTACTTTATTATAAGGCTTTAAAGATGGAGTTATCAGTTATTAAATCACAATATAGCAGAATTATAATAGTAAATTCTGGAGTAATTAATTACAAGATACCCAACCACAAGATCTTGCTTTATAAATGGCAAAGACTGTAATTTTTCTTTGAATGAAAGACCCCCATGTATATTAAATTAATCCAGTTCGATTGCGGCAATATCGGTACTGGTAGACTTGGCAAACAGCATGGTGGCACTAGTATAGCCACCGCACTTGTGTATGGAGAAGTCAGAGGAGATAGCTGTCGGCCAAACAATCGGACATACCATACTTCGGCCAATGGCTATCTATTATGCATGGGACCACTTATATTCTCTCTTTATCAAGGCAATTTCCTAATTACTGACAAAAGCCACTAGATGGTCATAGACATGAACATGAAGAGAAAGTCCCATTTCAAAGATCAAAAGAGTCCCCTTCATGGTTTGGCGCCTAGGATAGAGGGTCTTACGTTTCCTTCTCCATGGACATTTCTCTACTGCTATCTATGTTTTAGTGTAGGGAGTCCTGTACAAGTTTTTTTTGCCAACCAATAGAAAGGGGATAGGACCAAACTGGGCAGTATGGTGGCTCAGTGGTTAGTGGAGCCCGGAGTTCAAGGACATCTGTAGGAAGTTTGTATGTTCTCTGTTATGATCTGGTGGCCTAGGAGCAGCATGAGACGTACTCTGGAGAAGGTGGTACCTGTACTGACCGCAGACCCTGAACTTAACACCGCAACTAGAAGTAGCTGTGGAATGTACCTAGCGCTCCCTAGACATCTCGACACAGCCGGAGGACTAATTACCAATAGAGATAGAAAAGGGAAAACTATCTTGCCTCAGAGAAAATCCCCAAATGATAGACAGCCCCCCACAAATATTGACTGTGAGAGGAGAGGGAAAAAACATACACAGACTGAAATGAGAATTTAGCAAAGGAGGCCACTTCTAGCTAAATAGAAAGGATAGGACAGAGTACTATGCGGTCAGTATTAAAACACTAGAAAATATCCACCACAGAAAATACAAAATCTCCACAGCTAACTAAAGATATGGAGGGTATATCTGCATCTCCAGAGATACCAGCTTGGCTAAACAAATCCTTATACAGACCAAGCTGGACAAGACAAAAACATGGAAAAGAACTGAACAATAAGGCCACAGCATGTGGACAGCAAAAATCAAGGCCAGAACTTATCTTTGTTGAAATGAACTGCAAAGCAGAAGAGACCAGGCAGGGATGTGAATCCTCCAGGAACAATGGACAACTGGCACTGACTAAAGGGTGAAGCAAGACTAAATAGCCCAGTCAAAATTGCAAAAAGTGAACACACCTGATAAATGCTGCGATTCAGAGACAGCAGCGCTACCACTTACAACCACCGGAGGGAGCCCAAGAGCAGAATTCACAACAGTACCCCCCCTTGAGGAGGGGTCACCGAACCCTCACCAGAGCCCCCAGGCCGATCCGGACGAGCCAAATGAAAGGCACGAACCAAATCATCAGCATGAACATCGGAGGCAACAACCCAAGAATTATCCTCCTGGCCATAACCCTTCCATTTGACAAGATACTGAAGCTTCCGCTTCGAAAAACGAGAATCCAAAATCTTCTCAACCACATACTCCAACTCCCCATCAATCAACACCGGGGCAGGAGGATCAACAGAGAGAACAACGGGCACCACATATTTCCGCAACAAAGATCTATGAAAAACATTATGGATGGAAAAAGAGGCTGGAAGGGCCAAACGAAAAGACACTGGATTGATAATCTCAGAAATCCTATAAGGGCCAATAAACCGAGGCTTAAACTTAGGGGAAGAAACCTTCATAGGGACATGACGGGAAGACAACCAGACCAAATCCCCAACCCGAAGCCGGGAACCAACACACCGACGACGGTTAGCAAAACGCTGAGCCCCCTCCTGAGACAACACCAAATTGTCAACAACATGAGCCCAAATTTGCTGCAACCTGTCAACCACAGAGTCCACCCCAGGACAATCAGAAGGCTCAACCTGCCCCGAAGAAAAACGAGGATGAAAACCAGAGTTACAAAAGAAGGGTGAAACCAAGGTAGCAGAACTAGCCCGATTATTAAGGGCAAACTCGGCCAATGGCAAGAAAGCCACCCAATCATCCTGATCAGCAGACACAAAGCATCTCAAATAAGTTTCCAAAGTCTGATTAGTTCGCTCGGTTTGGCCATTTGTCTGAGGATGAAATGCGGAAGAAAAAGACAAATCAATGCCCAGCCTAGCACAAAAGGCCCGCCAAAACCTAGAAACAAACTGGGAACCTCTATCAGACACAATATTCTCCGGAATGCCATGCAAACGAACCACATGCTGAAAAAACAACAGAACCAAATCAGAAGAGGAAGGCAACTTAGGCAAAGGTACCAAATGAACCATCTTAGAAAACCGGTCACAAACCACCCAGATAACTGACATCCTCTGGGAAACCAGAAGATCCGAAATAAAATCCATAGAAATATGCATCCAAGGCCTCTCAGGGACCGGCAAAGGCAAAAGCAACCCACTAGCGCGGGAACAGCAAGGCTTGGCCCGCGCACAAGTCCCACAGGACTGCACAAAAGAATGCACATCCCGTGACAAAGAAGGCCACCAAAAGGACCTACCAACCAAATCTCTGGTACCAAACATCCCAGGATGACCAGCTAACACAGAACAATGAACCTCCGAAATCACTTTACTAGTCCATCTGTCAGGAACAAACAATTTCCCCACTGGACAGCGGTCAGGCCTATCAGCCTGAAATTCCTGAAGAACCCGTCGTAAACCAGGGGAGATGGCAGAAAGAATCACCCCTTCCTTCAGAATACCGACCGGCTCAAGGACCCCAGGAGCATCAGGCAAAAATCTCCTAGAGAGGGCATCAGCCTTAACATTCTTAGAACCCGGAAGATACAAGACCACAAAATCAAAACGGGAGAAAAACAGGGACCATCGGGCCTGTCTAGGATTCAGCCGTTTGGCAGACTCGAGATAAATCAGATTCTTATGATCGGTCAAGACCACAATACGTTGCTTGGCCCCCTCAAGCCAATGTCGCCACTCCTCAAATGCTCACTTCATAGCCAACAACTCACGATTTCCGACATCATAATTGCGTTCCGCAGGCGAAAACTTTTGAGAAAAGAAGGCACACTGTTTCATCAAGGGACCATCAGAATTCCTCTGAGACAAAACGGCCCCTGCCCCAATCTCAGAAGCGTCAACCTCAACCTGAAAAGGAAGAGAAACATCCGGCTGACGCAACACAGGGGCAGAAGTAAATCGGCGTTTAAGCTCCTGAAAGGCAGAAACAGCCGCAGAGGACCAATTCGTCACATCAGCGCCTTTCTTCGTCAAATCGGTCAGGGGTTTAACCACACTGGAGAAGTTGGCAATGAAACGGCGATAAAAATTAGCAAAGCCCAAAAATTTCTGAAGGCTCTTCACGGATGTGGGCTGGATCCAATCATGAATGGCCTGAACCTTAACTGGATCCATTTCTATAGATGAAGGAGAAAAAATGAAGCCCAAAAAAGAAATCTTCTGTACTCCAAAGAGGCACTTAGACCCCTTCACAAACAAGGCATTATCACGAAGGATCTGAAATACCATCCTGACTTGTTTCACATGAGACTCCCAATCATCTGAAAAAATCAAAATATCATCCAAATATACAATCATGAATTTATCAAGATAATTCTGAAATATATCATGCATGAAGGACTGAAACACAGATGGAGCATTAGAGAGTCCGAATGGCATCACAAGGTATTCAAAATGGCCTTCGGGCGTATTAAACGCAGTTTTCCATTCGTCACCCTGCTTAATACGAACAAGATTATATGCCCCTCGAAGGTCAATCTTAGTAAACCAACTAGCCCCCTTAATCCTAGCAAACAGATCAGAACGCAAAGGCAAAGGGTATTGGAATTTGACCGTGATCTTATTCAAGAGGCGATAATCAATACAGGGTCTCAAGGAGCCATCTTTTTTGGCAACAAAAAAAAACCTGCTCCCAATGGTGAAGAAGATGGCCGAATATGCCCCTTCTCCAAGGACTCCTTAACATAGCTCCGCATGGCGGTATGTTCTGGCACAAACAGGTTGAAAAGTCGGCCCTTAGGGAACTTACAGCCTGGAATCAAGTCAATAGCACAATCACAGTCCCTATGCGGAGGAAGGGAACTGGACTTGGGCTCATTGAATACATCCTGGAAATCTGACAAAAACTCAGGAATTTCAGAAGAGGGGGAGGAGGCAATTGACATCAAAGGAACGTCACCATGAACCCCCTGACAACCCCAACTAGTCACAGACATAGATTTCCAATCTAATACCGGATTATGCACCTGTAACCATGGGAAACCCAGCACAATAGCATCATGCAAATTATGCAACACCAGAAAACGACAATCTTCCTGATGGGCTGGCGCCATGTACATGGTCAGCTGTGTCCAAAACTGAGGTTTATTTTTAGCCAACGGTGTAGCATCAATGCCCCTCAAAGGAATAGGACTCTGCAAAGGCTGCAAGGGGAAACCACAACGTCTGGCAAATTCTAAGTCCATTAAGTTTAGAGCGGCGCCTGAATCCACAAATGCCATGACAGAAAATGACGATAATGAGCAGATCAGGGTCACAGATAACAGAAATTTAGGTTGTACAGTACTGATGGTAACAGAACTAGCGATTCTCTTGGTACGCTTAGGGCAATCAGAAATAACATGAGCAGAATCGCCGCAGTAAAAACACAACCTATTCTGATGTCTGAATCCTTGTCGTTCAGCTCTAGACACAATCCTATCACACTGCATAGGCTCAGGACTCCGCTCGGAAGACAATGCCATAGTGTGCACAACTCTGCGCTCGCGCAAGCGCCGATCAATCTAAATGGCCAGAGACATAGAATCACTCAGACCAGCAGGCGTGGGGAACCCCACCATAACATCTTTTATGGATTCAGAAAGACCCTTTCTGAAGATTGCCGCCAAAGCATCCTCATTCCATTTAGTCAGTACAGACCATTTTCTAAACTTCTGGCAATATGATTCTGCCGCTTCTTGACCCTGAGACAGGGCCAACAAGGTCTTCTCAGCATGATCCACAGAATTAGGTTCGTCATACAATAACCCAAGCGCCTGAAAAAAGGTGTCTACATTAAGCAACGCCGGATTCCCAGGTTCCAGGGCAAATGCCCAATACTGGGGGTCACCACGCAGCAGAGATATAACAATTTTAACCTGCTGGATGGGATCACCAGAGGAACGGGGTTTCAGAGCAAAAAACAGTTTACAGTTATTTTTAAAGCTCAGAAATTTGGACCTATCCCCAAAAAACAAATCAGGAGTTGGAATTCTAGGCTCTAAAACCGGAGTCTGAACGATATAATCGGAAATACCCTGTACTCTAGCAGCAAGTTGATCCACACGAGAAGCCAATCCCTGAACATCCATACCAGCGATGAACTCCTGAGCCACCCAGAGGCAAAGAGGGAAGAAAAAAAAAAAAACACAACAGACTACAGAAAAAAAATGGCTCAGCACTTTCCTTCCCTTCTTCTGAGATGCGGTTAACTCATTGTTGGCCAGTTGTACTGTTATGATCTGGTGGCCTAGGAGCAGCATGAGACGTACTCTGGAGAAGGTGGTACCTGTACTGACCGCAGACCCTGAACTTAACACCGCAACTAGAAGTAGCCGTGGAATGTACCTAGCGCTCCCTAGACATCTCGACACAGCCGGAGGACTAATTACCCCTAGAGATAGAAAAGGGAAAACTATCTTGCCTCAGAGAAAATCCCCAAAGGATAGACCGCCCCCCACAAATATTGACTGTGAGAGGAGAGGGAAAAAACATACACAGACTGAAATGAGAATTTAGCAAAGGAGGCCACTTCTAGCTAAATAGAAAGGATAGGACAGAGTACTATGCGGTCAGTATTAAAACACTAGAAAATATCCACCACAGAAAATACAAAATCTCCACAGCTAACTAAAGATATGGAGGGTATATCTGCATCTCCAGAGATACCAGCTTGGCTAAACAAATCCTTATACAGACCAAGCTTGACAAGACAAAAACACGGAAAAGAACTGAACAATAAGGCCACAGCATGTGGACAGCAAAAATCAAGGCCAGAACTTATCTTTGTTGAAATGAACTGCAAAGCAGAAGAGACCAGGCAGGGATGTGAATCCTCCAGGAACAATGGACAACTGGCACTGACTAAAGGGTGAAGCAAGACTAAATAGCCCAGTCAAAATTGCAAAAAGTGAACACACCTGATAAATGCTGCGATTCAGAGACAGCAGCGCTACCACTTACAACCACCGGAGGGAGCCCAAGAGCAGAATTCACAACAGTTCTCCCCCTGTTTGCGTGGATTTCCTCCAGGGTTCTCCAGTTTCCTCCCACACTCCAAAGACATACGGATGGGGAAACTAGATTGTGAGCCATAATGGGGACAGTGATGATAATGTCTCTAAAGTGCAGTGGAATATGATGGTGCTATATAAATAAAACATAATAACTGCAAATTTTTCTCTACTGTATTGTTACATACAAAAAAGATACCATGCAATCAAATGAGCCACTCGACTATTCAGTAGACTAATGGAGCTCAACCTGCAGCTCTGTTATTTCTATAGAGGTGGGAAACTTTAAGTGGTACTGTTCTCCATAAAAACAATAGGGTCTGAAAGATCAAAATCCAACCTGCACTGTGATCGGAGACGTCAGGCAACAGTTGGGCTTTCTCCATGTACTTCAGATTGTTGTCCACATCCATCAATGGAAATATCATGTCTGTGGTTACCTTTAAACTAGACTAGATACATAGATTAGATGCTCGCTGGAGAGACACCCAAGGAAGGACCTTTCACCTCTGTGAACTGACTGATTTCTGCTGAGATAAGCATGTACCATGTTTCTCATATAAACCTATAAGCCTAAATGTCTACAATGGACACCACCCAAATGCCTACAAAGGTCATTCTGAAACCTATTGTGGTTTTGTGGCCATAAACCATTGCATCAGACAAGTCAAATGGTACAATATTAGTCAATGTCTGACCCTTTAACACATCTTCAACATGACTAAGATTATAAGTCAAACCAAAGTCTCTTCCAAATGAAAGAAACACCCATCTGCTTTGGGACCCTTAGGGTACTGTCACACTAAACGATTTACCAACGATCAAGACCAGCGATACGACCTGGCCGTGATCGTTGGTAAGTGGTTGTGTGGTCGCTGGGGAGCTGTCACACAGACCGCTCTCCAGCGACCAACGATGCCGAAGTCCCCGGGTAACCAGGGTAAACATCGGGTTGCTAAGCGCAGGGCCACGCTTAGTAACCCGATGTTTACCGTGGTTACCAGCGTGAACGTAAAAAAAACCAAACAGTACATACTCACATTCCGGTGTCTGTCCCCCGGCGTTCTGCTTCTCTGCACTGTGTCTGCCAGCCGGAAAGCACAGCGGTGACGTCACCGCTGTGCTCGCTTTCCGGCCGGCCGGCGCTCACAGTGCAGAGAAGCAGAACGCCGGGGGACAGACACCGGAATGTGAGTATGTACTGTTTTTTTTTTTTTTACGTTTACGCTGGTAACCACGGTAAACATCGGGTTACTAAGCGCGGCCCTGCGCTTAGTAACCCGATGTTTACCCTGGTTACAAGCGAACGCATCGCTGGATCGGTGTCACACACAACGATCCAGCGATGTCAGCGGGAGATCCAGCGACGAAAGAAAGTTCCAAACGATCTGCTACGACGTACGATTCTCAGCAGGATCCCTGATCGCTGCTGCGTGTCAGACACAGCGATATCGTATGGATATCGCTGGAACGTCACGGATCGTACCGTCGTAGCGATCAAAGTGCCAATGTGTGACAGTACCCTTACCTTCCAAGGCCCAAATCAACTGACAAAGGGCAAGAACAAAGAAACTGCTATCTACAAATGACTTCTGGCTGGTTAGGGCTCTGACATTGACTTGTAGGGTAGCTACGTCCAATAGGTACAAATAAAAAGACACTTTTGGTTCTTCAGGAGGAGAGATCATTTGCATGTTCTTTTTTTCTGAGGGTGAATAAATTGGCCTATAACACTCTCCAAATGGAAAAACAGTAGACCTCTGTTCTTAACACAAATCATAAAATACTTCATACTGATGTTAGTTCCTTGCTGAAAATTCATCCAATACAGATATGTTTTCATTTTCATACAAAGATCCAATATATATATATATATATATATATATATATATATATATATATATATATATATTTTTTTTTTTTAACGGCTTTCAGATCGATCATAAGCCATGGCAACTATCGGCGTCTTATTCAGATGGTGCGCTCATGTAATCGCCTGATGGGCGTTCCTGTGGGTGGTGCCGTCCGATGACACCGGTGATGACGCGGGCACCTCAGCGGCGGACGGCGCATGCGCCGCAATAGGTGGCGGCTCTATGACGCGGCGGACTTTCTAACTTTTTATTGGACTGCAGCACTATATAATGTAAACCTGGATCTGATGATGCCACTCCCCCGGAAGAAGGCACACGCAGCCGAAACGCGCGTTGGGGTCGTGGCACCATCAGACCAGTGGTAATGTAAATCATACAAGTTTGTCTATTGTTATCATCCATTATGCCATTTGTTTCACTGACCTATATGTGGGAATTGTGAATGACTATGACGCTAAGGCGAGAGAGACTGTCTATCCACAAGGTTAATGAGTAATGTGGCAGCGGATTATATGGTTCTGTGATACTATTACCTTTGGTCTGTGGTGTTGTGTTTTTACTTTTTGGTACCATTTCCATCATTATTGTCTACAAATTTTATATCTTATTACCAATAAAGTTTATGTATTTTTTTGTATATGGAGTTCTAGTGTGCGCAATTTTTTTATAGGTTTATATATTGATGGATGAACGTTCTGAAGGAAGATTGATCTTGTACAAGCTTAGATAGGTCCACCAGGGCCTTCTCCGCCATTGTATCAAGCCATCAGGTTGCAGGTCTTCCTCTTACCCTTGTTCCTTCTAGTCTTCCGACCATGATGTCCTCCTCCAGTGATTTCTCTCTTCGCATGATCCAAAGTAGGCAAGTCATAGCTCGGTGATCCTTGCTTCGAGTGACATATCTGGCTTGATTTGTTCCAAAATTGATTTATTTGTTCTTCTTGCCATCCATTGTATTGATAACACCCTTCTCCAGCACCACATTTCTAAATTGTCGATACTTCCCTAAGATATAAGGGCATCAGTCAATCTTTTGAATGTACCCTTCCATTCTCATTTTTTTATTTGTCACTTTAATTATCTAAGTAACTGAAATGTAAAACATTCTTCAGCATAAAAAGAACCTTACTTCCTCATAGGTTTAATTTCAAGACGAAAATATATTGTTCCCTACTACCTAATACTGTGCCAGCTCAAGAAGAAAAAGGAACACGATACTGCTGAGTATAAGTTTTTCATGCCCTTAAAATGTGTTAATCTGTCAGTTGTCCTCAGCCTGATATCAGGAATTCACATTGTGAAACACAAACGAAAAGAAACTGTTAGGGTACCGTCACACAGTGCAATTTTGATCGCTACGATGGCACGATTCGTGACGTTCTAGCGATATCGTTACGATATCGCAGTGTCTGACACGCAGCAGCGATCAGGGACCCTGCTGAGAATCGTACGTCGTAGCAGATCGTTTGAAACTTTCTTTCGTCGCTGGATCTCCCGCTGTCATCGCTGGATCGTTGTGTGTGACAGCGATCCAGCGATGCGTTCGCTGGTAACCAGGGTAAACATCGGGTTACTAAGCGCAGGGCCGCGCTTAGTAACCCGATGTTTACCGTGGTTACCACCAGCGTAAAATTTAAAAAAAAACAAACAGTACATACTCACCATCTGATGTCCGTCAGATCCCCTGGCCGTCTGCTTCCTGCTCTGACTGAGCGCCGCCGTACAGTGAGAGCACAGCACAGCAGTGACGTCACCGCTGTGATCTGCTCTCACTTTCCGGCCGGCAGACAGTCAGAGTGGGAAGCAGACGGCAAGGGACCTGACAGACATCAGATGGTGAGTATGTACGGTTTTTTTTTTTTTACTTTTACGCTGGTAACCACGGTAAACATCGGGTTACTAAGCGCAGCCCTGCGCTTAGTAACCCGATGTTTACCCTGGTTACCCGGGGACTTCGGCATCGCTCCAGCGCCGTGATTGCAAAGTGTGACCGCAGTCTACGACGCTGGAGCGATAATCATACGACGCTGCGACGTCAAGAATCGTGCCGTCGTAGCGATCAAAATTGCACTGTGTGACGGTACCTTTAGACTCTGTGAGAAAGAATTATTTAACATGAATTTACATTATGAGCTATAACAATAGAATGATCACAGATTTCACAGTATAAACTGCATATAGAAGTAAACATCTCTTAGACCTGATGAGGCAGGTGTAGCTACTGTGAAAATCATGGTAAAACAGCCGTTTCATCTCTGTAAAATGACTGTATAATCTTTTTTGAAACTTTAATCTCAATCTCAACCCACCTATTCAGATGACAAGATCCTCGTTGCTGCTGTTCCCCAAAACCCCCTTTTCCTTCTGCCTTTCAGATCCCTACAAGCCGCAGCTGTCATTCAGGGGCTAGATGGGTGGTCGAAGACTGAATACATTGGGCTCATTAGCTCTCTCACACTTTAGCTAGACTCAAAAAATAGTCATTTTAATATCGGAATTATACAGACATGTTGACATAGATTATCAAAGTAAGTACACCAGCCTCACCAGGTCAATTCATAACAATTCAAAAGGCTGGTTTATATTACATTGACTATGTATAATATAACGTAAGCGATAAGTATTCTTTCTACTGCCAGCTTCTGGTTATGCGATCTCCACAAATCTCCTCTATCTATTCCGGACATATATATGACCACTTTGAAAGGGGTATTCCTACATTATACAAGTATGGCGCATGCTATGCACAGGATATGCTGTAAATGTATAGCAGATGTGGGAACCTGTATTATCAGCAGAAGATTGTCACTGAAGGACTAGTTAACATGCGTCCAGGTAGTCCTCCAATTTTCATGAGTTCTGTTTAACTCCGCCCCATCACTAATTGGCAGCTTTCTGCCTATGCACAGTGCACACAAAAATCTGCCAGTGGTGGAGGCGGGGTTGTACAACGCTCAGCATTCAGAGAACTGGCAGATAAAACAGTGGTTTTATCAAAAGTGCAGCAAGCAGCCCACTAAGTGACATGTTCCTGGAATCAGGGTCTTTGCCCCTAAATCATGCTGCTCTTAGATGGGGTAGCGTAAACTTAAAGGCTAACTCAGATATGGGACCCACACTTATCAGACATTTACATGTGTATATGCAGCGCCCCAGAGTCCTGGTCGTTGCAGTACTGTGGCTCCGCCGCTAAGGGGGGCTATGGTACGTCTGATGGCACTGAAGGAGTTCATCTGACCAGGTATCACATACACCAATACATTTCACAGTCGGGCCTCCAGGGGGAGCTAAGGGTGCTATTTATTAGGCCACTCCTAACCGTGTGGGTAAACTGGGGGTCAGGCAGGAAGTTAGTCAGAAAGCTGACTGGGTTGGAACCAGGCAACACCTTGTGGCAGAGCGTGTTGTGGGGGAAGATTCGGTAGGGTCCCTGTCAGGTTTGGGACCCTGACAGAGGCCTGGCAAATAGAGAGAACGTCACGGGACCGTGCCTGCTCAGCATAGCGGCGGTGCCCTAAGAAAGGATCAGAAGCGAGATATATTGTGCTGAGTGAGAAACGAGATCAAAGCAAGAAGGAGAATATCAGTAGGAGTCGTGCTGTAAGACCGAGGCAACATCCTAGTGAGGCGCACAGCCGGCGGCCGGAACGCCGAGGAAGTATTTCTATATCTAGCTCCAAGCAATACTTCAAACCAACGGCAGGACAGTCAGTCATAGGCGGGCTGTCTCACATATATCACCTATGAAGACATGGGGGGCACACTAGGAGAGGGGCGACTCTAGGGTCCCGGAAGAGCTCCGAGCCTACTCATCATATGGGTGCCGTCCCAACCATAACACCGGGAGGGACAGAGGAGAAGAACATCATCCGAACGAGTTGTGAGGGAACACGAGAAACAGACACAACAGTTGTGGGGACTATCCCGTAAGCACAGCAGGGGAGGACCACAACACATAGCGCTAGCAGGAAGGCACAGATTTCCACCTGCAAAGAGAACTCTGGAGGTGCCATTGGACCGGCCGGACTTGCGCAGCCTGGTGAACCTTATTCCGGACTGAGGACCCAGAGACCTTCAGTAAAGAGGTAAAGAGACTGCAACCTGGTGTCCTCGTTATTTACTGCACCACACTACCACCACCATCCACATCTATTACTGTACGCCCCTCAGCAGGGTCACGGACCGGGCCTAGCCACCGTGACAATCCCAGAGCAGAGACTCAGAGGCCCGGTACCGGGTACCCCTCGGCCCTGCGGCAGTGGGGGCGCTACAACTTGGCGTCACGAACAGGATCTACTTAAGCCTGAAGAATCAGGTCATGTGTGCCTTGGAACTGTGATTTACTGTGCTTGGACTGTACTTTATTGCAAAGACTGTGGATTGCCACTTGCCGCCAAAAGTTCCCGCCAAAACCACCGCCATTACAGCGCTAAGGAGAGCGCAGGAGAAGAAGAAGGGCGTGGAAGTGGGCGTGAACGAGCTGAAGAGTGCGAAAGAATGGCCGCCCAGTCTAAATATTCCGGCCCCTTGAGGACGTGTCCGTCAGCAGCCGAGATCCGCCTCCTGATCCTCAATGGTGGGCAGAGACAAAGAAAACGAAACCGCCCACGGAGGAGAGAGCGGGAAAAGGACCAGGAAGAAGAAGTCAACGACATGGAGGACGCCATGGCCAGCCACCCGGAGCCGGAGCGTGGGGTAGGAGCAGAGGACTCCCCCAGCTACCCGGAGAGGCACCGCAGCCAGACCTCCACAGTTGGCGCTGACCTCCTGCAGACCGGAGCGGACGAGCTGATCCACCAACTCCTGCGGACGCAGCGGAGCACTGAGGCCAGGTGGAAGAAGACCATCATCGGGAGCCTCACCAGACATCTGTCGGCAGCCTCGTCTGGTCCGGAGCAAGAAAGAAGTTCCAGCGCTCCGAAGCCAGAAAGCAAGGCCCTGCCGGAAAGCGAGATGCTGCAAGCAGAGATGACAACGTCGCAGCACGAGGCCCTGCAACCAGCGTTCCAGATCCCAGCGGAGACGGAGCAGATCGGCACCGGAGGGACCGCATCTGAAGCAGGTATGAAGAACGACCCTGCCCTGACAACCGACACCACTCCAGTGACTGCTAGTGCCACAGCTGCTGACTCCGTTCCAGTGACTGATCTTGCAGCAGCCGCTACCTCTGCTGCAGCAAATGCCCATACTCAAGCTGCGCAGACCTCCATCGCTGCGCATGATTTAACTGTACATGAAAGACGGATTAACGGCGTTTGTCCAGCACTGGGTGTAACCCTGGACCTCACCTTTCCCAGGCCAAGAAGGGTTAAGTGCCAGGTGCAGCCCTGGAAGCTGTCCAACTAAACCTCGGAAACCTGAAAATGTACATAGTTAATTGTTTTCACTATTTTGTTGCTAAAACCCGTCTAGGGTTATTCTTAAAGGGATCCCTTTGTTGACCCGGGATCCCTATTGTTTCTTGCTTTTTGTTTGTTTTCTACATTTGCACAAGTTGTCAAAGAACTGCTGAATCATGAACAGTGCATGATACAAACTCCTTGTATATAGTTTGCACCTTCTTAAAGGTGCCCTCTACTGGTTTTATATGAAAGACGGACTCTTTGCGAAGATACGGTTCCTGGAACTTGTACTGGAGTCCTTGCTGCATACGGATTTGCAGCTTGAGAAGTTGCACTACCTCATAGAGACTTGGTCCCCTCTTAAAGGGGATGTTCATCGATAGCACTTAAGGAATGATGATGCTTTAAAAGAAGAAGTAATAATGTTGATATGTAAAAGTTAAATGTAACCAATTAGTTGATTGTAAGAAATGTTCAATAATGTTAATAGAAGAATGAGGACAGGAAGTGAACCCGTAGGGGTTAGTGGTGAGTCCTCTTAGGAGCCATATAGAGATGGCTCAGTGATCTCAAACTGAAAGAAAAATATGTTCTATACTGTGTATAGTAGTGGAAGGACAGTAGGCCCGGGCAGAATGGGGCGGTCCTGTAACAGAAAGGAGAGGCAGCAGGTCTGGAGCAGTTAGGACAGGCGGTCCTGCAGACGTAAAGTAGGAGAATGTAGCACAGTTGCTTAAGCCTTATAATGTGTTATAAGAAGGTCTTTAGTGGATTCAGAGTGTACATCCTTAAAGGCAATGTTGAATTAATGTTTAAAAATTTTGCACTTAGTAGAATACCCGGTTGGGTAAGAAAAGTTATTTAAAAGTATTTAACCATGTTTGTAACGTTCAAGTGTCCTCACCTCCCATAAAAGGAAGCCTGTTCAAATATGCTTATTGTTATTGCACTCACAAAAATTGTATGTCTTTTTGCTGACATGTATTGTTGTTTTCTTCCCAGTCCCGGAGTACTGGATTTAACCGGGGGGGAGTGCAGCGCCCCAGAGTCCAGGTCATTGCAGTAATGTGGCTCCGCCGCTAAGGGGGGCTATGCTACGTCTGATGGCACTGAAGGAGTTCATCTGACCAGGTATCACATACACCAATACATTTCACAGTTGGGCCTCCAGGGGGAGCTAAGGGTGCTATTTATTAGGCCACTCCTCACCGTGTGGGTAAACTGGGGGTCAGGCAGGAAGTTAGTCAGAAAGCTGACTGGGTTGGAACCAGGCAACACCTTGTGGCAGAGGGTGTTGTGGGGGAAGATTCGGTAGGGTCCCTGTCAGGTTTGGGACCCTGACAGAGGCCTGGCAAATAGAGAGAACGTCACGGGACCGTGCCTGCTCAGCATAGCGGCGGTGCCCTAAGAAAGGATCAGAAGCGAGATATATTGTGCTGAGTGAGAAACGAGATCAAAGCAAGAAGGAGAATACCAGTAGGAGTCGTGCTGTAAGACCGAGGCAACATCCTACTGAGGCGCACAGCCGGCGGCCGGAACGCCGAGGAAGTATTTCTATATCTAGCTCCAAGCAATACTTCAAACCAACGGCAGGACAGTCAGTCATAGGTGGGCTGTCTCACATATATCACCTATGAAGACATGGGGGGCACACTAGGAGAAGGGCGACTCTAGAGTCCCGGAAGAGCTCCGAGCCTACTCGTCATACGGGTGCGTCCTAGCCATAACACCGGGAGGGACGGAGGAGAAGAACATCATCCGAACGAGTTGTGAGGGAACACGAGAAACAGACACAACAGTTGTGGGGACTATCCCGTAAGCACAGCAGGGGAGGACCACAACACATAGCGCTAGCAGGAAGGCACAGATTTCCACCTGCAAAGAGAACTCTGGAGGTGCCATTGGACCGGCCGGACTTGCGCAGCCTGGTGAACCTTATTCCGGACTGAGGACACAGAGACCTTCAGTAAAGAGGTAAAGAGACTGCAACCTGGTGTCCTCGTTATTTACTGCACCGCACTACCACCACCATCCACATCTATTACTGTACGCCCCTCAGCAGGGTCACGGACTGGGCCTAGCCACCGTGACAATCCCAGAGCAGAGACTCAGAGGCCCGGTACCGGGTACCCCTCGGCCCTGCGGCAGTGGGGGCGCTACATATACAGTGCCATATCCTATGTATATACCATTAAGGTCTGTGTTGGTGACTTCCATGAAACAGTGTACAATATCTCACGTTTGGTCCTCTATAGTGAGCGTTCTGATTTTTCCTGACATTCATCTGATGATAAACATCAAGGTAAGAAGTTAAAAATATAAATCAGGACATGCATGAAAAAAAATGTTTTTTTTCCAAATATGTCAAATATTTAAATTTTCATTAAATTAGTAAACCAAAATAAATATAAGAATACCTATATAGAAATATGCAAGGCCCAAAATCAATAATTTTTTATTGGATAACATGATAATTAAAAGCATAAAAATAGACTTACAAAAGTCAGACATATAAAATACTAAAGATAGGTAAGTGATAATAACAAAACTCCCGTGTGTGAATACTACAAATCAATACCGAGTTATTGTGACGGGGTATGCGACAGAGCAGAAAGAGACACCAGGCCGATAAACAAGCCAACAAGATTTATTGGAACAGGGAACTGGGACAACGCAAATGAAATTAATTCTGCAGTGTCCACAATGAGTCCACAATGAGTCCACAGAAAGGGAGAAGATCTGGGGGCGCCACCCGGCAATCCGATGCCAGGGAAATAGCAATAGTCCTTTAGTGAATTCAATAGATCCAGCAGATGAGGGGCACAACACAGTCCCATGTGGCAGCTTCCAACAATACACACGGTCACAGCGATCTCGCCTCAGCCTAAGATCCCAGCCCTTCACAAGTCACCACACAATTGAATCAGCCAACACATGAGTCTATTGTTCTGTGTCCTGGGATCCACCCCTTCATGGGGGAGGGCTCTCCCCTACTGGTTGTTGACTCCAGCCTGATTATATGGCAGTCCAAGGACACAGGCCAGGGGAGGGACACGCTGTTACAGTTATGATGTGTGCAATCACAGTATTGAGGACGAATACTCAAAAGGTACAAGCCAAAGTTAAGGCCCTTTAAGGCACGTACAGATGAACAAGTGTCATGATCCAGACTGGGTTTTGGGTCTTGTCTCTCCTTTCCCAGTCTGGTCATGTCAGGGGTAACTTTCTCTGCCTCGTTCCAGTGTCGGGTCTGCTATTTAGCTGCGCTGCATCCTGCAGACAGTGTCAGTTATATTTCCTGCCTATGGCATGTGTAGCTGGCTCTGGTGGAATCCTGATTTGTCCACTTTGCCTGTGTCTGTTTGTACATCTCTTCCCGCCCCTGACTCTGTTTGTTTGGATTCCCTGGTAATCGACTCTGCTTTGGCTCTGACCTGCTTCTGTCTCTCCCTTCTGATACTTCTGCTACGGACCGGTACTGACCTTTTGGCATTCCTCTGACTCTGTGTTTGGATGTCCCCATGGTACGACGCTACACTATGGTATCTACCCGGCTTGTCTGACCATTCTGCTGCCACCTGGTGGTAGCCTCGCTGCAGTTCTGCAGGTCTCCTCTGACCAAGATTTCAGCCCTCTCTCCACTCTGCTGCCATCTAGTGGAGTCTGCACTTACCTGCGGAGCTGCAGCATGACAACAAGGAGACACTGATATCACATGAAAGTTCACATAAAGATAATAATGCAGTGGCATAGCTACTGCCACATAGGTAAAACACTTTACCTATCAAAGAAAATGCAGACGACGCACGTTTCACATAAAGCTTCATCAGGGGGTAACAACTTAACTTATACAGCACTGGCTATTTTGAATTGTACCTTTTGAGTACCTGTGTTCAGTGTAGGTGTTCTTGAATTTATTGGTGTATTTTGGCCCATTATATATCTCCTTATGTTCATGTAGGTGTTTTATAAAATTAATATAAGAATAGTTTCATGGACATTTTCTATGCAGATATTTTGGGGCCTCTTAGGGTCAAAGGGGCCAATCCTGGCCGGCTATAAATGGGTGGGGTATTGCAACATTGGCAAATAATAGGGTGGGGAATTAACCCAAAGATTTCAGGAAAAAAAGATGGGAAGTAGCCAAGTGCTAAACACGCTTATCCCACGTGGTTAGGGTCATGGTGGTGTTAATCAGCAATAGAAGAGGAAAACATCTTTTCTATGGAGTACTCACGTTCAGACCATGCATAGAATTGTGGTCTCACAACAGCTGGATAGAAACTAATTGGAGATTGCCAATGTAAATGGGCACATGGTTCACATTCCCATTAAGTGATACTACGCAAAGTGATACTACGGCTCAGTGATCCATCCACGGTTACTTTGTTGTTATCAATGCAGGTCGTTGTGCCACACGTCAGTCATCTAGATTTCAGATCCATATGATACACAGTAGCCAGAGAGTCTTAAGAAAGCTAGTTGGCCTTCAATATTGACAGGTAAACATTCCCTTTCAGTCATTTATCAGGCAAACCCAACATAATGGCCATAAGGTTAGCTGAGGTCAACAACCTGTAAACTCGCATTCCTAAGTTGTTTGACTATTAAAATACATTAACGAATAACTATTAAGAATAATATGATTAATTGCTGTAATATGTTTTCTTTTGTGATGTTCTGTTCTATAATCATGGTTTTAATTCCTGGGGGTAAAGTCTATAGCAACAGCCATAACTTGTTTATCTCCATTCATCTATGGAGAAAATCCATCGAGGCACTGTAACCAGGCACTTGACCATAGCTACCTAATCATTAACCGCCCGCTTTCCTTTCATGCCGCTTGTTCTTGCCATTATATGAAAAGACGACTAAATCAAAGCAAACTAGAGATGCTATCTGAGCGATTGTTGATCTCAATTGTTCTCATCAATTTGGGGGAAATGAAAGTTCACAATTTTATTTTTTTAGTAGGCTTGTCGAGAAAAATGTTTGAGGAATTATACTTTTGTTGGACAGTTTGGAGCTGGATGAAACACTTAGCCATGTGGCTCCAACCTTTGGCTTTCTGACTGGTATAGAACTAAACCTACATCATGTGTCACAGTATACTTTATTACTTTTGCCACAGCATGATAGTCATGAGTTGAAGACTGTCTCCATGTTGTCCACATCGTTGGTCAATCTTAACGTCGATACTACAATCCCAAATCCCAAAATGTTGGGATGCTGTGTCAAATGGAAAGACAAAAGTAATCCTCTGTCCCGAGAACTTTCCAATCTCTGGGGGTCTACCACAACTCATCATTAATTATAAATCAGTGACGTCACGCCCCCATTCTGCCCCATTCTGCTCATTTTGGCAGAGATGGGCAAAACTGGGATGAAAACACAAAAACTTGCAAGATCTTTCCACAATCATATGTTGTTCAAACAATTTGTAAATTATCAATTTGACTAATCAGGGTCAAAGTTTTTTAGGTAGAGGAATATGCAGGGACACAGTAGTTCTCCGAAGGATGGAACCAAATGGCCTCAGAATCTTTTGGACAAGGTCTCTTCACACATATTCAACATATGAAAACAAAGGTACATGAGCTCTATTAATATAGCCTCAGCAATCAGTCATTCATACTTTTTGTGAGTCTAATTGGTCTTCAAAGGGTTTTTTCGTACTGGTGCTGCAGTTGATCATTTGAGAAAAATAGAGAGATGTCAGTAGAAAGTGATACATTAGAGAGGGAGATGTTAAACGGATGCATAAAAGAAAGAACTTAAGAGAAGTATTTTTTGCCTTAGGGAACAATAAAGGTAGGCTTTCCCCCCATAACAGGTGATAGAAAACCTGCTGATCACTGATCGCCCACACCTGGGACTGTGCAGTGCCCCATTTGAATGGAGTCCTCATCCTGCATGTGCACCACCACTTCATTTACTGCCTGTGGATGGACAGAGACAGTCGCTGTATGTGGCCATGTTCAGAAGGTCCCAATGAGACCTTTAGTTCTAAGCAAGTTCTCACGTATTCTGCAGATAGCAGATAGCTTTGTCTGCACCAGACAGCCTCTTTGTGCTGACTGAGTCCTTTTTTTATTAAACTGCTACTTATAAGGAAGGGAAAGGGGGTCCTTAATGTGAGTCGAAATTGCAAGAAACATGGGTGCGGTATTCCAATATTACCTGCAACAAAGCATCCATGAAATGTACAAACAAGTCAGGTCAAGTAACTGGAAGGGGGATCCCAAATAAGGCAACCTGTTTTAGAAAGACATAAAGAAAAAAGAGGCAAGTGAAGGGACTTTCTTTACATTTCAGCAAGTAAGACAATATTATTTTCCATTGTTTTCTGTGAACATTTAATAGCACCACTACAAAGCCGACGTTAGGGTTCTACAACTGACAAACAATCATGCACCAATAAGTCCCGGGAACAACAATCCTACAGATAAAAAGTCATCCTAGTTTCATCCAGAAAACTGGGACGATTTTTCCTCACTTGTCATCCATGTGCAATTTATTTTTAGAGCATTGCCGGCGCCATTTTCCTTTAGCCCACCGCCGGGAGGCCAAAGTGTGCAGCGGGGACTCCACTCCTGCCTTGCACTGACAACATTTTCCTGAAGCCCACCACTGGGAGATCAATGTGCGCAGCATGAACTCCGCTCCTGCTTTGCACTGACAACATTTTTTCTGAAGCCTACCACTGGGAGATCAATGGCTCCAGCGTCATAACACCTGATACCCCTCCTCGCAGCCCAGGACCCTCAGCATCTCCCCACTCATGCCATCATCAGCTTCCTGCAATGATGACCCTACTCCTGCCTCCTGTGATCCAACTCCACAGTTGCTGCCCCCCAGTAAGCTAAATTCAGAATATAAGATGGACCCCCATTTAAATTTGACCCCCATTTAAATTTTTTTTTTCATATTTTCCTCCTCTAAATTTGGGGTGCGTCTTATGGTCCGGAGCATCTTACAATCCAAAAAAATAAGCTATACTGCGAGACCGGTGAGCTTTACTTCTATTTGCCTGTTTCGGTCCATGTACAGCCTGTTTTTTAAGGTGCAGCACTCGGACTGAAAATACAGTTGTGTGAACGAGTCCTTTGACCTAGGCTACTTTCACACTAGCGTCGGGCACTGCACTTCGCAATGCGTCGTTGTGGAGAAAAAACGCATCCTGCAAAGTTGCCCGCAGGATGCGTTTTTTCTCCATAGACTTTTATTAGCGACGCATTGCGACGCAATGCCACACGTCGTCGTGCGACGGTTGAGTCGTGTTATGGCAGACCGTCGGCACGAAAAAAGTTACATGTAACTTTTTTTGTGCGTCGAGTCTGCCATTTTCGACCGCGGATGCGCAGCTGAAACTGTGCCCCCTCCTCCCCGGACATTACAATGGGGCAGCGGAAGCCGCTGCCCACGTCGGGCATTTTTTTCACAGTATGCGTCGGTACGTCGGGCCGACGCAGCGCGACGGCCCCGTACTGATGCTAGTGTGAAAGCAGCCTTAGGATAAAGTCACATGACATTATATAAAAAAAATCGGTTACATTCTCATCCAAAAAAGTGTAGAATGATTTTTTTTCTCACTTGTCATCCGTGTACAATCCGTTTTTTTACAGCAGCTAATAATTTACAGGACCATTTATAGCTTCCTATGTTACAGAATTACAATGTATCCGTAACAATCGGATGCCATACAGTTTCATTCAATTTTTTTCCCAGCAACCATAGACTTGAATTAGTGTCTCTCATCCGATTTTAGAGTCAAATTGCAGCTACGATTTTTTTCTCCCAGATACTATTAGTGAAAACAATCGGCCATCTGCACTGTCTTATTGAGTAACGAGCGATTGTGCTATCCGTTAAAAAAATCGGATCGCACTCGTCTGATTGTTACGGTGGTGTGAGCAAGCCCTAAGAAACAATCGTAAAGCAGCAAATCGGTGTTTTGCACTTCAGACCCATTTTATTTGCAAACATTTTATTAAATGAAGCATAAAATAACCACTTTATAAAAAGTTGACAACCACTTCCTAATTTAATAGTGTGCAATATATACAAACATTTAGCCCGGGCAATAAAACTACATGAAGAGAGCGCTCATGAAGTTTCCATTTGTTAAAAGCTTCTAAACATGGAGTAGATTTCATGCCCCAGCGGACAGCCATAATGGATGCTCGGCTACAAGATCTGCGCTCAACATGGTTAATGTATCAGCAAACAGAAACGGACAACACAAAAACCTGTGTGCATTTTCCATTTAATCCATTTGCAGTAGCTGCTCATTTATTTCTTTTACAGCTGTGGCTGTTACCAGATAATTGCCCTCCCAGGGAAATGATAGGATCCGTGAAATTTTACGTAAACAGTCTGATTAGATTCAGGAAGAGGAGATTACTTGTGCTAAGTGTGGTTACTTGGCTTAAGTGTCTCCTATAATGAGCGGGGTTGTGAGATGGGTTTTATTGCTTATGATATTAAGCTCAATAGACATCTGTTTCATATTTAAGCAGAAATACTCAAATTGACAAAAAAAGTTTCACGAAACTTTGGTCATGGCTATTTTAGAAGTTTCACAAAACTTTGGTTGTAGTTATTTTAACTATCACAAATATTTACTAAAATTGATTATATCAGAGTATTAAACAACCTTTCAGTCTTATATATTTTACAGTACCTTGGTACAAAGAGGACCCGACACGCTACAACTTAATATCTTCTTATAGTCACTAGGAAATAATAATTCTGGAGCAACTATTTATTATGGCTTCCTCTGTTTTCTCATGGAAATGTAGGAGCTATTATTCCTCTAATCAATTAATTGTATCCCCAAACAATCTGATTGGAAATTAAATATGGAAACACTCTATTGACAAAACAAATGGTAATGCCACTTTTGGCTTATTCAAATATTCAAAATCAAAAAATCAAAAACTTTTTGAATGCAAAATTTGCTGGAATAATTGGCTATGTCGAGTTTGGAGAGCCCCTGATGTGCCTAAACAGTGGAAACCCCCCACAAGTGACCCTGTTTTGAAAACTAGACACTTCAAGAAATGTATCTAGATGTGTGGTGAGCACCTTGAACCCCCTGGTGCTTCACAGAGGTTTGAAATGTAGAGCTGTAAAAATAAACAAAATCAAAATTTTTCCACAAAAATGTTCTGTTAGCTCCAAATTTTTAATTTTCACAAGGTAAGAGGAGAAAATGGAATGCAAACTTTGTTTAGCAATTTCTCCTGAGCACACAGATACCCCATATGTGGGGGTAACCTACTGTTTTGGAACGCTGATTTTGATGCAATTGCCTGCGGGTGTCAAGTCATGTTTTGAGAGCCCCTGATGTGCCTAAACAGTGGAAAACCATAACAAGAGCCCCCATTTTTAGACCGCTCAAGGAATTTATCTAGATGTGTCGTAAGTACCTCTATCTTTGAACCCACAGGTGCTTCACAGAATTTTTACAGCGGTGATCTCTGAAAATGAAAATAAAAATTCCCTCAAAAATCTTGTTTTAGCCCAAAATTTTTTTGCTTTCACAAGGATAGCAAGAGAAATTGGACCCCAAAATTTGTTGTGCAATATCTTCTGAGTACTCCAATACCTCATATATGGTTGAAAACTACTTTTGAAGCACAGTGCAAAGCTCAGAAGGAAGGAAGCACCGTATTGGAGTTCAGATTTTGCTGGAATGGTTTGAGGGTGCCATGTCACAGAGCAGAGCCCCTGAGGTGCCAGAACAGCAGAATTTCCCATAAGTGCCCCCATTTTACAAACTACATCTCTCAATGAACTCCTCTAGGGGTGATCATATTGACAGCTCTCTCTTCCTGCTGGAACCATACCCAATCATCATGGGGTCGTCCTACCATGTGCTCCCCTGATGCCTCTCCTATCTGTCCCTGCATTGCTGCCAACATCCTGGTGAGGGTCCGTAATCCAGGGATCTCTTCTGCCTCCAACTCTTCATCTCGGTTATGTATGGGTCGCTTGTGAGTCACTCTAGACAAAGCATCGGCACGTGTATTTTCAGCTCCTCTCCGATATGCGATCTTGTATCAGTACTTCGTATATGGGCCACCCATCTCTGCTCCAAGGCCCCCAGTTTGCCATTTTCCAAGTGGGCCAGAGGATTGTTATCGGTGCGTACCAAGACTTCGGACCCAGACAGGTACTCAGCGAACTTCTTGGTCATCGCCCACGCTAATGCCAGTAGTATCTGGATTTTGTTCGTGAAGTCAGTCGTGGAGGGATCGGCTCCCATAGGCAATAATTCGCTCTTTTCCATCCTGCATCTGCGACAATATGAGCTTAGTCCATGTAAGCTTCCATTGATGGGAAGGATGAAAAGTTGAGAGAAGTCAGCATAGGCCAGCATGGGTGATTCAGTCAAGGCCATCTTTAGGGCTCGGAAGGCTTCTTCCTGACTGTCTCCCCACTCTATGATCCGATTCTTTGCACCGGACGGCACTCCCTTCAGTAACTCCAGCAGCGGATCAGCAATGCGAGTGAAGTTCTTGATGAACCTTCAATAGTATCCAGTAAGTCCTAGAAAGACCCGCACATCTTTCACTGTCTTCAAGGTGGGCCAGTCCTGCACTGCCACTATCTTCTCTCACGCAGGTCGCACCCCCTCAGCAGATACAACATGCCCCAGATATTCAGTCTGCTTGCGGAAGAGGTGACACTTTTGGGGTTTCACTTTTAGGCCGTGTTTCTGCAGTCGACTCAACAGATGCTCCCCAAAGGTAGCTGCATAGACAATGATGTCATGCAGATAAATAAGGCTGGCTTTGAAGTTCAGGTCTCCCAAACATATTTCATTAGTTGTTGAAAGGTCCCAGGGGTGTTGGTAAGACTGAAGGGCATCCAATTGAATTCAAGTAACCCCATGGGTAGGATGAACGCCATCTTTGATCGATCATGTTCAGCCATGGGCACCGGTCAATATCCGCTGGCTAGATCTAGGAACAAGAAATATTTTGCTTTCCCCAAGGCAGACAATGACTCTTCAATTTGGGGCAAGGGATACGAGTCTCGCACCATGCAAACATTCAGTTGCCTATAATCGACACAGAAATGCAGGGTCCCATCCTTCTTCCACACCAGCAAGATGGGAGCCGCCCACAGACTCTGATTCTCCCGAATGACTCCACTCTGCAGCATATGCGACAACATCTCTTTCACCTCCTGATGCATCTGAGGCGGAATCTGGTGGTATCTTTACCGGATCGGTGCGGCACTTCCTGTGGATATCTTGTGAGTTATGGCTGTAGTGCATCCAAAGTCATCCTCATGCTGAGCGAAAACATCCTGGTAATGCTCTAGTACAGCTTCTACTTGTTGTACCTTTTGTGGGGAGAGACCCAACAGTTCAGCTCGCATTTGTTCCAGGATTCGACGCCTCTCTCTCGTACTTCCAGGTGTGCTCTCTGGGGCCAGGGTCACAGCTAGAGTCCATGGATCTCCTTGTCTCACCGCTAACTGGATGGCCTCTGGTTGCATCAGTTCTTCAGGCATGCCCAGCACCTCCGCCACTTCACTCTTGGGTGAGAGGGTAAAGCTGTCTCCTCCTAAATTGACACGCCGCACAACTACATTGCCGTCACGAACTATGGCTAAGGTTCGAGCAATGAGGAGTCCCGAGGGTATTTGATCCACTATGGTGGGCTCAATCTGGACTTCCACTCCCTCAAGTGGCATGCAGGCCCATAAAGGCAGCGTGAGCACAGCTTGACCAGGTGGTAGGACGAGTTTAGCAGCTGCGGGGACTACCACCTGTTGTGAAATTGGATTCTGGGCTCCCCCGGTGGCCACTTGTGGAATTTAACTTGTGTGCATCATCCCCTCTGTTCACCTGCTCCTATCAGGATGTGGGAGTCGCTATATAACCTTGCTCCTCTGTCAGTTTCATGCCGGTCAACAATGTAATCAGTAGCCTTTCTGTGCATGTTCCTGCTACTAGACAACTCCCAGCTAAGTTGGACTTTTGTCCTTGTGTGTTTTTGCATTTTGTTCCTGTTCACAGCTGCTGTTTCGTTACTGTGTCTGGAAAGCTCTTGTGAGCGGAAATTGCCACTCTGGTGTTATGAGTTAATGCTAGAGTCTTAAAGTAATTTCTGGATGGTGTTTTGATAGGGTTTTCTGCTGACCATGAAAGTGCCCTTTCTGTCTTCATGCTATCTAGTAAGCGGACCTCGATTTTGCTAAACCTATTTTCATACTACGTTTGTCATTTCATCTAAAATCACCGCCAATATATGTGGGGGCCTCTGTCTGCCTTTTGGGAAAATTTCTCTAGAGGTGAGCCAGGACTGTCTTTTCCTCTGCTAGGATTAGGTAGTTCTCCGGCTGGCGCTGGGCATCTAGGGATAAAAAAACGTAGGCATGCTACCCGGCCACTTCTAGTTGTGCGGCAGGTTTAGTTCATGGTCAGTATAGTTTCCATCTTCCAAGAGCTAGTTCTCATATATGCTGGGCTATGTTCTCTCGCCATTGAGAATCATGACAGTTTGACCGGCCCAAAAAAGGGTTAAATTACTGGCTGAGAAAGGAGAGAAAAAAGAAGTCTGCTACAATTTTTTTTTTTTTTTTCCCTCTAGTTCTGAGTGTGCTCTTAATTGAATCACTTGCTAGTCTGCCTATACTGCAGCCTTCCTCTCTTCCTCTCCTTCTAATCCTTGAATGGCTCTGTGTTCACCTGTTTCAAATGGATCTTCAGAGTGTAGCTACAGGTTTGAATAATCTCGCCACAAAGGTACAAAATTTGCAAGATTTTGTTGTTCATGCACCTATGTCTGAGCCTAGAATTCCTTTGCCTGAATTCTTCTCGGGGAATAGATCTCACTTTCAAAATTTTAAAAATAATTGCAAATTGTTTTTGTCCCTGAAGTCTCGCTCTGCCGGAGACCCTGCACAGCAGGTCAGGATTGTAATTTCCTTGCTCCGGGGCGACCCTCAAGACTGGGCTTTTGCATTGACACCAGGGGATCCTGCGTTGCTCAATGTGGATGCGTTTTTTCTGGCCTTGGGGTTGCTTTATGAGGAACCTCATTTAGAGCTTCAGGCGGAAAAGGCCTTGATGTCCTTGTCTCAGGGGCAAGATGAAGCTGAAATATACTGCCAAAAATTCCGCAAATGGTCTGTGCTTACTCAGTGGAATGAGTGCGCCCTGGCGGCGATTTTCAGAGAAGGTCTCTCTGATGCCATTAAGGATGTTATGGTGGGGTTCCCTGTGCCTGCGAGTCTGAATGAGTCCATGACGATGGCTATTCAGATCGATAGGCGTCTGCGGGAGCGCAAACCTGTGCACCATTTGGCGGTGTCTACTGAGAAAACGCCAGAAAATATGCAATGTGATAGAATTCTGTCCAGAAGCGAGCGGCAGAATTTTAGACGAAAAAATGGGTTGTGCTTCTATTGTGGTGATTCAACTCATGTTATATCAGCATGCTTTAAGCGTACTAAGAAGCCTGACAAGTCTGTTTCAATTAGCACTTTACAGTCTAAGTTTATTCTATCTGTGACCCTGATTTGTTCTTTGTCATCTATTACCGCGGACGCCTATGTCGACTCTGGCGCTGCTTTGAGTCTTATGGATTGGTCCTTTGCCAAACGCTGTGGGTATGATTTGGAGCCATTGGAGGCTCCGATACCTCTGAAAGGGATTGACTCCACCCCATTGGCTAGTAATAAACCACAATACTGGACACAAGTGACTATGCGTGTTAATCCGGATCACCAGGAGGTTATTCGCTTTCTGGTGCTGTATAATCTACATGATGTTTTGGTGCTGGGATTGCCATGGCTGCAATCTCATAACCCAGTCCTCGACTGGAAAGCTATGTCTGTGTTAAGCTGGGGATGTAAGGGGATGCATGGGGACGTACCTTTGGTTTCCATTTCATCATCTATTCCCTCTGAGATTCCTGAATTCTTGTCTGACTTTCGTGACGTTTTTGAAGAACCCAAGGTTGGTTCACTACCTCCGCACCGGGAGTGCGATTGTGCCATAGACTTGATCCCGGGTAGTAAATACCCTAAGGGTCGTTTATTTAATCTGTCTGTGCCTGAACACGCTGCTTTGCGAGAATATATAAAGGAGTCTTTGGAAAAGGGACATATTCGTCCTTCGTCATCTCCCTTAGGAGCCGGTTTTTTCTTTGTGTCTAAGAAAGACGGCTCTTTGAGGCCGTGTATTGATTATCGACTTTTGAATAAAATCACGGTTAAATATCAATATCCGTTACCACTGCTTACTGATTTGTTTGCTCGTATAAAGGGGGCCAAGTGGTTCTCTAAGATTGATCTCCGTGGGGCGTATAATTTGGTGCGAATCAAGCAGGGGGATGAGTGGAAAACCGCATTTAATACGCCCGAGGGCCATTTTGAGTATTTGGTGATGCCTTTTGGTCTTTCAAATGCCCCTTCAGTCTTCCAGTCCTTTATGCATGACATTTTCCGCGATTATTTGGATAAATTTATGATTGTGTATCTGGATGATATTCTGATTTTTTCGGATGACTGGGACTCTCATGTCCAGCAGGTCAGGAGGGTTTTTCAGGTTTTGCGGTCTAATTCCTTGTGTGTGAAGGGTTCTAAGTGTGTTTTTGGGGTTCAGAAGATTTCCTTCTTGGGATACATTTTTTCCCCCTCTTCCATCGAGATGGATCCTGTCAAGGTTCAGGCTATTGGTGATTGGACGCAACCCTCTTCTCTTAAGAGTCTTCAGAAATTTTTGGGCTTTGCTAACTTTTATCGTCGATTTATTGCTGGTTTTTCTGATGTTGTAAAACCATTGACTGATTTGACTAAGAAGGGTGCTGATGTTGCTGATTGGTCCCCTGATGCTGTGGAGGCCTTTCGGGAGCTCAAGCGCCGCTTTTCTTCCGCCCCAGTGTTGCGTCAGCCTGATGTTGCTCTTCCTTTTCAGGTTGAGGTCGACGCTTCTGAAATCGGAGCTGGGGCGGTGTTGTCGCAGAGAAGTTCCGACTGCTCCGTGATGAGACCTTGTGCTTTTTTTTCCCGTAAATTTTCGCCCGCCGAGCGGAATTATGATATTGGGAATCGGGAGCTTTTGGCCATGAAGTGGGCTTTTGAGGAGTGGCGTCACTGGCTTGAGGGGGCCAGACATCAGGTGGTGGTATTGACTGACCACAAAAATTTAATTTACCTTGAGTCTGCCAGGCGCCTGAATCCTAGACAGGCGCGCTGGTCGTTGTTTTTCTCTCGGTTTAATTTTGTGGTGTCTTACCTACCGGGTTCTAAGAATGTTAAGGCAGATGCCCTTTCTAGGAGTTTTGAGCCTGACTCCCCTGGTAATTCTGAGCCCACAGGTATCCTTAAAGATGGAGTGATATTGTCTGCCGTTTCTCCAGACCTGCGGCGGGCCTTGCAGGAGTTTCAGGCGGATAGACCTGATCGTTGCCCACCTGGTAGACTGTTTGTTCCTGATGATTGGACCAGTAGAGTCATCTCTGAGGTTCATTCTTCTGCGTTGGCAGGTCATCCTGGAATCTTTGGTACCAGGGATTTGGTGGCAAGGTCCTTTTGGTGGCCTTCCCTGTCACGAGATGTGCGAGGCTTTGTGCAGTCTTGTGACGTTTGTGCTCGGGCCAAGCCTTGTTGTTCTCGGGCTAGTGGATTGTTGTTACCCTTGCCTATCCCGAAGAGGCCTTGGACGCACATCTCGATGGATTTTATTTCGGATCTGCCTGTTTCTCAGAAGATGTCTGTCATCTGGGTGGTGTGTGACCGTTTCTCTAAGATGGTCCATCTGGTTCCCTTGCCTAAGTTGCCTTCTTCTTCCGAGTTGGTTCCTCTGTTTTTTCAAAATGTTGTTCGTTTGCATGGTATTCCGGAGAATATCGTTTCTGACAGAGGGACCCAATTCGTGTCTAGATTTTGGCGGGCATTCTGTGCTAGGATGGGCATAGATTTGTCTTTTTCGTCTGCTTTCCATCCTCAGACTAATGGCCAGACCGAGCGGACTAATCAGACCTTGGAGACATATTTGAGGTGTTTTGTGTCTGCGGATCAGGATGATTGGGTTGCTTTTTTGCCTTTGGCAGAGTTCGCCCTCAATAATCGGGCCAGCTCTGCCACCTTGGTGTCCCCGTTTTTCTGTAATTCGGGGTTTCATCCTCGATTTTCCTCCGGTCAAGTGGAATCTTCGGATTGTCCTGGAGTGGATGCTGTGGTGGAGAGGTTGCATCAGATTTGGGGGCAGGTGGTGGACAATTTGAAGTTGTCCCAGGAGAAGACTCAGCTTTTTGCCAACCGCCGTCGTCGTGTTGGTCCTCGGCTTTGTGTTGGGGACTTGGTGTGGTTGTCTTCTCGTTTTGTCCCTATGAGGGTTTCTTCTCCTAAGTTTAAGCCTCGGTTCATCGGCCCGTACAAGATATTGGAGATTCTTAACCCTGTGTCCTTCCGTTTGGACCTCCCTGCATCCTTTTCGATTCATAATGTTTTTCATCGGTCATTGTTGCGCAGGTATGAGGTACCAGCTGTGCCTTCCGTTGAGCCTCCTGCTCCGGTGTTGGTTGAGGGTGAGTTGGAGTACGTTGTGGAAAAGATCTTGGACTCTCGTGTTTCCAGACGGAAACTCCAGTATCTGGTCAAATGGAAGGGATACGGTCAGGAGGATAATTCTTGGGTCACTGCCTCGGATGTTCATGCCTCCGATCTTGTCCGTGCCTTTCATAGGGCTCATCCTGATCGCCCTGGTGGTTCTGGTGAGGGTTCGGTGCCCCCTCCTTGAGGGGGGGGTACTGTTGTGAAATTGGATTCTGGGCTCCCCCGGTGGCCACTTGTGGAATTTAACTTGTGTGCATCATCCCCTCTGTTCACCTGCTCCTATCAGGATGTGGGAGTCGCTATATAACCTTGCTCCTCTGTCAGTTTCATGCCGGTCAACAATGTAATCAGTAGCCTTTCTGTGCATGTTCCTGCTACTAGACAACTCCCAGCTAAGTTGGACTTTTGTCCTTGTGTGTTTTTGCATTTTGTTCCTGTTCACAGCTGCTGTTTCGTTACTGTGTCTGGAAAGCTCTTGTGAGCGGAAATTGCCACTCTGGTGTTATGAGTTAATGCTAGAGTCTTAAAAGTAATTTCTGGATGGTGTTTTGATAGGGTTTTCTGCTGACCATGAAAGTGCCCTTTCTGTCTTCATGCTATCTAGTAAGCGGACCTCGATTTTGCTAAACCTATTTTCATACTACGTTTGTCATTTCATCTAAAATCACCGCCAATATATGTGGGGGCCTCTGTCTGCCTTTTGGGAAAATTTCTCTAGAGGTGAGCCAGGACTGTCTTTTCCTCTGCTAGGATTAGGTAGTTCTCCGGCTGGCGCTGGGCATCTAGGGATAAAAAAACGTAGGCATGCTACCCGGCCACTTCTAGTTGTGCGGCAGGTTTAGTTCATGGTCAGTATAGTTTCCATCTTCCAAGAGCTAGTTCTCATATATGCTGGGCTATGTTCTCTCGCCATTGAGAATCATGACAGTTTGACCGGCCCAAAAAAGGGTTAAATTACTGGCTGAGAAAGGAGAGAAAAAAGAAGTCTGCTACAATTTTTTTTTTTTTTTCCCTCTAGTTCTGAGTGTGCTCTTAATTGAATCACTTGCTAGTCTGCCTATACTGCAGCCTTCCTCTCTTCCTCTCCTTCTAATCCTTGAATGGCTCTGTGTTCACCTGTTTCAAATGGATCTTCAGAGTGTAGCTACAGGTTTGAATAATCTCGCCACAAAGGTACAAAATTTGCAAGATTTTGTTGTTCATGTTTGTTGTATGTCTGAGCCTAGAATTCCTTTGCCTGAATTCTTCTCGGGGAATAGATCTCACTTTCAAAATTTTAAAAATAATTGCAAATTGTTTTTGTCCCTGAAGTCTCGCTCTGCCGGAGACCCTGCACAGCAGGTCAGGATTGTAATTTCCTTGCTCCGGGGCGACCCTCAAGACTGGGCTTTTGCATTGACACCAGGGGATCCTGCGTTGCTCAATGTGGATGCGTTTTTTCTGGCCTTGGGGTTGCTTTATGAGGAACCTCATTTAGAGCTTCAGGCGGAAAAGGCCTTGATGTCCTTGTCTCAGGGGCAAGATGAAGCTGAAATATACTGCCAAAAATTCCGCAAATGGTCTGTGCTTACTCAGTGGAATGAGTGCGCCCTGGCGGCGATTTTCAGAGAAGGTCTCTCTGATGCCATTAAGGATGTTATGGTGGGGTTCCCTGTGCCTGCGAGTCTGAATGAGTCCATGACGATGGCTATTCAGATCGATAGGCGTCTGCGGGAGCGCAAACCTGTGCACCATTTGGCGGTGTCTACTGAGAAAACGCCAGAAAATATGCAATGTGATAGAATTCTGTCCAGAAGCGAGCGGCAGAATTTTAGACGAAAAAATGGGTTGTGCTTCTATTGTGGTGATTCAACTCATGTTATATCAGCATGCTTTAAGCGTACTAAGAAGCCTGACAAGTCTGTTTCAATTAGCACTTTACAGTCTAAGTTTATTCTATCTGTGACCCTGATTTGTTCTTTGTCATCTATTACCGCGGACGCCTATGTCGACTCTGGCGCTGCTTTGAGTCTTATGGATTGGTCCTTTGCCAAACGCTGTGGGTATGATTTGGAGCCATTGGAGGCTCCGATACCTCTGAAAGGGATTGACTCCACCCCATTGGCTAGTAATAAACCACAATACTGGACACAAGTGACTATGCGTGTTAATCCGGATCACCAGGAGGTTATTCGCTTTCTGGTGCTGTATAATCTACATGATGTTTTGGTGCTGGGATTGCCATGGCTGCAATCTCATAACCCAGTCCTCGACTGGAAAGCTATGTCTGTGTTAAGCTGGGGATGTAAGGGGATGCATGGGGACGTACCTTTGGTTTCCATTTCATCATCTATTCCCTCTGAGATTCCTGAATTCTTGTCTGACTTTCGTGACGTTTTTGAAGAACCCAAGGTTGGTTCACTACCTCCGCACCGGGAGTGCGATTGTGCCATAGACTTGATCCCGGGTAGTAAATACCCTAAGGGTCGTTTATTTAATCTGTCTGTGCCTGAACACGCTGCTATGCGAGAATATATAAAGGAGTCTTTGGAAAAGGGACATATTCGTCCTTCGTCATCTCCCTTAGGAGCCGGTTTTTTCTTTGTGTCTAAGAAAGACGGCTCTTTGAGGCCGTGTATTGATTATCGACTTTTGAATAAAATCACGGTTAAATATCAATATCCATTACCACTGCTTACTGATTTGTTTGCTCGTATAAAGGGGGCCAAGTGGTTCTCTAAGATTGATCTCCGTGGGGCGTATAATTTGGTGCGAATCAAGCAGGGGGATGAGTGGAAAACCGCATTTAATACGCCCGAGGGCCATTTTGAGTATTTGGTGATGCCTTTTGGTCTTTCAAATGCCCCTTCAGTCTTCCAGTCCTTTATGCATGACATTTTCCGCGATTATTTGGATAAATTTATGATTGTGTATCTGGATGATATTCTGATTTTTTCGGATGACTGGGACTCTCATGTCCAGCAGGTCAGGAGGGTTTTTCAGGTTTTGTGGTCTAATTCCTTGTGTGTGAAGGGTTCTAAGTGTGTTTTTGGGGTTCAGAAGATTTCCTTCTTGGGATACATTTTTTCCCCCTCTTCCATCGAGATGGATCCTGTCAAGGTTCAGGCTATTGGTGATTGGACGCAACCCTCTTCTCTTAAGAGTCTTCAGAAATTTTTGGGCTTTGCTAACTTTTATCGTCGATTTATTGCTGGTTTTTCTGATGTTGTAAAACCATTGACTGATTTGACTAAGAAGGGTGCTGATGTTGCTGATTGGTCCCCTGATGCTGTGGAGGCCTTTCGGGAGCTCAAGCGCCGCTTTTCTTCCGCCCCAGTGTTGCGTCAGCCTGATGTTGCTCTTCCTTTTCAGGTTGAGGTCGACGCTTCTGAAATCGGAGCTGGGGCGGTGTTGTCGCAGAGAAGTTCCGACTGCTCCGTGATGAGACCTTGTGCTTTTTTTTTCCCGTAAATTTTCGCCCGCCGAGCGGAATTATGATATTGGGAATCGGGAGCTTTTGGCCATGAAGTGGGCTTTTGAGGAGTGGCGTCACTGGCTTGAGGGGGCCAGACATCAGGTGGTGGTATTGACTGACCACAAAAATTTAATTTACCTTGAGTCTGCCAGGCGCCTGAATCCTAGACAGGCGCGCTGGTCGTTGTTTTTCTCTCGGTTTAATTTTGTGGTGTCTTACCTACCGGGTTCTAAGAATGTTAAGGCAGATGCCCTTTCTAGGAGTTTTGAGCCTGACTCCCCTGGTAATTCTGAGCCCACAGGTATCCTTAAAGATGGAGTGATATTGTCTGCCGTTTCTCCAGACCTGCGGCGGGCCTTGCAGGAGTTTCAGGCGGATAGACCTGATCGTTGCCCACCTGGTAGACTGTTTGTTCCTGATGATTGGACCAGTAGAGTCATCTCTGAGGTTCATTCTTCTGCGTTGGCAGGTCATCCTGGAATCTTTGGTACCAGGGATTTGGTGGCAAGGTCCTTTTGGTGGCCTTCCCTGTCACGAGATGTGCGAGGCTTTGTGCAGTCTTGTGACGTTTGTGCTCGGGCCAAGCCTTGTTGTTCTCGGGCTAGTGGATTGTTGTTACCCTTGCCTATCCCGAAGAGGCCTTGGACGCACATCTCGATGGATTTTATTTCGGATCTGCCTGTTTCTCAGAAGATGTCTGTCATCTGGGTGGTGTGTGACCGTTTCTCTAAGATGGTCCATCTGGTTCCCTTGCCTAAGTTGCCTTCTTCTTCCGAGTTGGTTCCTCTGTTTTTTCAAAATGTTGTTCGTTTGCATGGTATTCCGGAGAATATCGTTTCTGACAGAGGGACCCAATTCGTGTCTAGATTTTGGCGGGCATTCTGTGCTAGGATGGGCATAGATTTGTCTTTTTCGTCTGCTTTCCATCCTCACATCCTCCAGACTAATGGCCAGACCGAGCGGACTAATCAGACCTTGGAGACATATTTGAGGTGTTTTGTGTCTGCGGATCAGGATGATTGGGTTGCTTTTTTGCCTTTGGCAGAGTTCGCCCTCAATAATCGGGCCAGCTCTGCCACCTTGGTGTCCCCGTTTTTCTGTAATTCGGGGTTTCATCCTCGATTTTCCTCCGGTCAAGTGGAATCTTCGGATTGTCCTGGAGTGGATGCTGTGGTGGAGAGGTTGCATCAGATTTGGGGGCAGGTGGTGGACAATTTGAAGTTGTCCCAGGAGAAGACTCAGCTTTTTGCCAACCGCCGTCGTCGTGTTGGTCCTCGGCTTTGTGTTGGGGACTTGGTGTGGTTGTCTTCTCGTTTTGTCCCTATGAGGGTTTCTTCTCCTAAGTTTAAGCCTCGGTTCATCGGCCCGTACAAGATATTGGAGATTCTTAACCCTGTGTCCTTCCGTTTGGACCTCCCTGCATCCTTTTCGATTCATAATGTTTTTCATCGGTCATTGTTGCGCAGGTATGAGGTACCAGCTGTGCCTTCCGTTGAGCCTCCTGCTCCGGTGTTGGTTGAGGGTGAGTTGGAGTACGTTGTGGAAAAGATCTTGGACTCTCGTGTTTCCAGACGGAAACTCCAGTATCTGGTCAAATGGAAGGGATACGGTCAGGAGGATAATTCTTGGGTCACTGCCTCGGATGTTCATGCCTCCGATCTTGTCCGTGCCTTTCATAGGGCTCATCCTGATCGCCCTGGTGGTTCTGGTGAGGGTTCGGTGCCCCCTCCTTGAGGGGGGGGTACTGTTGTGAAATTGGATTCTGGGCTCCCCCGGTGGCCACTTGTGGAATTTAACTTGTGTGCATCATCCCCTCTGTTCACCTGCTCCTATCAGGATGTGGGAGTCGCTATATAACCTTGCTCCTCTGTCAGTTTCATGCCGGTCAACAATGTAATCAGTAGCCTTTCTGTGCATGTTCCTGCTACTAGACAACTCCCAGCTAAGTTGGACTTTTGTCCTTGTGTGTTTTTGCATTTTGTTCCTGTTCACAGCTGCTGTTTCGTTACTGTGTCTGGAAAGCTCTTGTGAGCGGAAATTGCCACTCTGGTGTTATGAGTTAATGCTAGAGTCTTAAAAGTAATTTCTGGATGGTGTTTTGATAGGGTTTTCTGCTGACCATGAAAGTGCCCTTTCTGTCTTCATGCTATCTAGTAAGCGGACCTCGATTTTGCTAAACCTATTTTCATACTACGTTTGTCATTTCATCTAAAATCACCGCCAATATATGTGGGGGCCTCTGTCTGCCTTTTGGGAAAATTTCTCTAGAGGTGAGCCAGGACTGTCTTTTCCTCTGCTAGGATTAGGTAGTTCTCCGGCTGGCGCTGGGCATCTAGGGATAAAAAAACGTAGGCATGCTACCCGGCCACTTCTAGTTGTGCGGCAGGTTTAGTTCATGGTCAGTATAGTTTCCATCTTCCAAGAGCTAGTTCTCATATATGCTGGGCTATGTTCTCTCGCCATTGAGAATCATGACAACCACCTTCCCCAAGACCTTCCTGCACTGGATGTCCCTTGGGCCTGGGCAACTCATATGAATTGTTGAAACACTTGCCTCTGGGGAGTTCGGGAGCTCCATCGATCGAGAAAAGCTTCTGATGACTCGCTGATCAGAAGAGTTCCAAGTTCTTTTAGTATATTCATCCCCAAAGTCACGGTGGGGCTATTGCCAGAGTCTCCAGCAGTTACTACAATTCCTTTTTGGTCCACATATTTGGGCAACTGATTGGCCTCATTCGGGCTGCGTCACCCCTCAAAAATGACATCTGAAGTAAGTGTCTGGCATGGTAGTCACTTGGGAGCCGGTGTCAACTAGACAGCGGATGGCACGGACATCCATTTTGGCCTATACGAGAGGGTTCAGGGAAATCAAACTTGTGAGACTCTCCTTCTTGACTGTTCAGTCGCCGGGCGACATCCCCCAGCCACGGAGCCCACTAGTTTAACGGCTGGCAAGAGGCCTCCTTCGTCAGGTGCATTCTCATCCATAGTGTCCGGTATCCCCGCATTTAAAGCAAATCGGATATCTCTCTGATCAGGATGGTCCTCTCCCCTGACGGAGTTCGGGGTTGGTCTGTCTTTGGCGGAGTCCGGAATCACCAGGGGTCCTTTTTAAAGTCAGTCCACTCTTCCCGCATGTCCTGGATTTCCTTCCGAATTTTTCTCATCCAACATGGTCCAGCTGTGGGTGGAGTGGGTACCTCCCCACTCTGGACCTTCCCTGTCAAGGCTACAATCCCCTGCTCTTGCTCGCGTGCACGCTCTTCAGTCCCAACCTCCAGAAAAGACATACACAGATTGGCTCACAAGCATTCCCACAGGGCCTGTTTAAGCAGTGCATCCCTCAAGCCTGCTACGAGTTGGTCCCTCAAAATTACACTGGGGAGCCCACATCCACATCATCCTGCTTAGCAATCGAGATGTGGATCTCCTGCAGCGCGTTCATATATTGGGTCACAGGCTCCCCCTCCCTTTGGACTTGGCTTAACAGGCGCATCCACAATTCACCGATATCTGTGGGGTCCCCATGCATCTCTTCCAAGAACTATAGCCCTTTAGTGAACATGTTCCGCTTGTGCGGTGGCTGGAACATAACAGAACATCTGGTCTCCCGTCTAGGGCCATTACAGCAATCTCCGCCTGCATAGCAAGAGTCATGGGGTGCATCCTTAGCATGCCTTTAACCCGCTCGGACCAGTCCCATAACAATGAATTACTCCCTGTAAACTTCGGGAGATTGCTGAGCATGGCTCACAACGGCAAGCTGGCCCTTGGGACCCCCACAGCCGCTTGGTCTGCCACCTCTGTGCTTGTGGACTGCATCCTGCCGACTACGCCAAGTGTAAGCAGGTTGCGGGATGCAGTGACAGACAAGAGGCAGAGCAAGGGTTAACAAGATAGTACAATTTAATAAACAGGGAATTTCAATCCTTGCAGGGAGGTTAATGGTTAAAGGAGGGATAATATAGGTAGCAACTGTAAAACAATAGCAGTCCAATGAAAGAACTTATCGTGTCCTGTATGGTCCTCTGCAGCAGATGATCCCGCAGGAGGAAAGAGTGTAGAAGCGGCAGCCGCCGGGTAATGTCCTCAGATGGGGTCCTTTAAGGCCATGTGCACACGTTCAGGATTTTTCGCGTTTGTTTCGCGTTTTTTCACTATAAAAACGTGATAAAAATGCGAAAAAAACGCTTACATATGCCTCCTATTATTTACAGTGTATTCCGCATTCTTTGTGCAAATGTTGCATTTTTTTCCGCAAAAAAATCGCATCGCGGAAAAAAAAGCAACATGTTCATTAAAAATGCGGAATTGCGGGGATTCCGCACACCTAGGAGTGCATTGATCTGCTTACTTCCCGCACGGGGCTATGCCCACCATGCGGGAAGTAAGCAGATTATGTGCGGTTGGTACCCAGGGTGGAGGAGAGGAGACTCTCCTCCACGGACTGGGCACCATATAATTGGTAAAAAAAAAAGAATTAAAATAAAAAATAGTGATATACTCACCCTCTGATGGCCCCCGAAGTGTTCCTGCCTCTCCGGAGCATGCTCTCTCTTCCGTTCCTATAGATGGTGTGGTTCAGGACCTGTGATGACGTCGCTGTCTTGTGATTGGTCGCGTGACCGCTCATGTGACTCACGCGACCAATCACAAGCCGCGACATCATCGAAGGTCCTGAACCACACCGGCATCTATAGGAACGGACGCTGCTGAGGAGATTGGCTGTCTGCAGAGGGTGAGTATAACCATTTTTTTTTTTATTATTTTTAAACATTCTATCTTTTACTATTGATGATGCATAAGCAGCATCTATAGTAAAAAGTTGGTCACACTTGTCAGTCAGTTTTCCAAGCGATGCTACAGATCGCTTGGAGAACTTTAGCACTCTGCAAGCTAATTACGCTTGCAGAATGCTAAAAAAAACGCGAAAAAACCGGAAAAAAAACGCAAAAAAAAAATGCGGATTTCTTGCAGAAAATTTTCAGTTTTCTTCAGGAAATTTCTGCAAGAAATCCGGACGTGTGCACATACCCTTAGTGATGGTCCGTCTCCTGGCGGCAGCAGTCGGTCTCCAGTACCTTCTGCTGAGCCCCTAGTCCATAATCACTTGCAGCTAAAACAAACAAGGCTGCGGCACTCTCAGGGTCCAAAGTAAATGGGTCTGAAATAAGTGGTAAGTTAGGCTGCAAAAGTCTGTCCGGTACTCAGCCTTCTTTCCTCTGCAAGTGCGCGGTACTCACAGTCATGGAGCGCACGGCACCTGTTACTCGCAGCTACTGAGCACACAGTACTTCTCTCTGCAGCAGTCCCGCTGGGAGCGGCGGGGACCAAACAACGCAGCCCATCGCAGTGCCGATGCTCAGAGGATGGAGCACGCTGCTCACCCGCCTCTGCACTGCTGCTGATTCCTGCCAAAATACCTGCGGCTGCGCGCTTTTCTTTTTAAGCTGCCCCTCCTACCTGAGTCATGAGGTCGGCCCGTTCCTCATTTCTTCAACCAGGCAACAAGGGAGGCAGCCCCAACAGTTCCGGACCCGGCTCGGTACAGGTACCCACAGTCCGGTCTTCCTCCTTACACTACTGGTAACGTGGAAGCCTCCTATATTTCCATTGACAGATGATGGACCTGCTTTTTTTGTGGACAGTGTCCACGGTGCCTCTATATGCCTCATTATAGGGAATCATTCACCGGGGGTTCCATCTGAATCATGTCTTTTCAGAGATTTACATGGAAACCCTGATGTAAGAGTTGAGTGCAGAGAGCAGGATAAATGTGCGCAGAGCCTTATTGCAATCTTTGGAAGGCAGAATGAAAAAATCAACAGCTGGTGAAGAATGTATTTAATTTTATTTTTCTTCCTCGTGCTGTATAAGTGATTAGACAACTTTATTCTTTGTGTCGGTGCGATTACAGCGATATCAGATTTATAGCGTTTTTTTATGTTTGGCTGCTGTTACACACAAAACATGCTTTTTATTGCAAAAACTAGTTTTTGCATTGCCATATTTTGAGATCTATAATTTTTCCATATTTCTGATGATAGAGTCATGTAAGGGCTTGTTTTTTTTGCTGGACGACAGTATTGGCACTTTTGCGCAATAAAAATTATTTTATAGAAAAAATGATAATTTTTTCATCGCTTTATTCTGAGAGCTATAACATTTTTATGTTTCTGTTCATGGAGCTGTGTGGTGGCTTGTTTTCAGCTATTCCATTTTTATTTACATTTGTCTTTTTGATCGCATTTTATTCCACTTTTTGTTCAGCAGTATGATTAAAAAGCATCATTTTTTGTCTCAGTTTTTTATTTTATTTTTTACAGTGTTCACTGAAGGGGTTAACTACTTGTATGACCTTTTTATAGGGCAGGTCGTTCTGGACACGGCAATACCAAATATGTGTACTGTTTTTTTTTCCATAAAAACATATTTATTTATGGGTACAATATATTTTTTAGGCTTTTTTTTATTATTTTGTGATTTTTTTTTAAATGTATATTTTTACAATATTATTTTACTTTTTTTAACTTTGTTACTTAACTGCTTTATGGGACTTTCACTTTCTGCAGTCTGATCTCAGTTCTATTGCATTGTAATGCACCAGCACAGCGCGCAAAATCGCCAGGACGAACCCATACATCCAAGGTCAGTAAGTACCTACTTAACCTGGACGTTTGGATACATCCAAGGTCGCGAAGGGGGTTAAAGGATGTTTTTGTTTGAAACAGCATAGCGTTCCAGAGTCATGCATACTTGGCTGAAATCATACAGCCGTGGACCGGGCAGAATGAATCAGCTGTCAGATTTGCTTTTAAGTTAAATGGTGGGAATTGGCCTATATTATCTGCAGTTCTAGTTTTTCCGTAAGTGGTATGCTAGAAAGCTGGAGATTGCAGCAACTGACAAGCCTGCATACTGCTTTCCTTTGGTGCCTATTTGGGGGATCCAGGCAAGGGGGAAGCAGCATGGGCTGAGCTTGCTCTTAGCTTTTTAGGGAGTCTGCCATGAGGGAAAATCAAAATAGTTTGGGATGTAGAAGGCTGGAGGCTTCAACCCCGCATAGTGTTATAGCTAGGACTGGGGAGGAGTGTGCGCCGTGACGGAAGCCAACCAGAGGAGGAATGTAGGTCCAGGATATAATGAAAGATTAGACGCTCTAAAGGCCCTGTCACACACAGCGACGCTGCAGCGATACAGACAACGATGCTGATCGCTGCAGCGTCGCTGTTTTGTCGCTGTGTGGTCGCTGGGGAGCTGTCACACAGACCGCTCTCTCCAGCGACCAACGATCAGGGGAACGACTTCGGCATCGTTGAAACTGTCTTCAACGATGCCGAAGTCCCCCTGCAGCACCCGGGTAACCAGGGTAAACATCGGGTTACTAAGCGCAGGGCCGCGCTTAGTAACCCGATGTTTACCCTGGTTACCAAAAAAAACAAACACTACATACTCACCATCTGATGTCCGTCAGGTCCCTTGCCGTCTGCTTCCTGCTCTGACTGAGCCGCCGTACAGTGAGAGCAGAGCGCAGCGGTGACGTCACTGCTGTGCTGCGCTCTCACTGTACGGCGGCACTCAGAGCAGGAAGCGGACGGCAAGGGACCTGACGGACACCAGAATGTAAGTATGTAGTGGTTTTTTTTTTTTACATTTACGCTGGTAACCAGGGTAAACATCGGGTTACTAAGCGCGGCCTTGTGCTTAGTAACCCGATGTTTACCCTGGTTACCAGTGAAGACATCGCTGGATCGGTGTCACACACACCGATTCAGCGATGTCAGCGGGACCTCAACGACCAAAAAACGGTCCAGGCCATTCCGACACGACCAGCGATCTCACAGCAGGGGCCTGATCGCTGGTACGTGTCACACATAGCGAGATCGCTACTGAGGTCGCTGTTGCGTCACAAAACTTGTGACTCAGCAGCGATCTCGCTAGCGATCTCGCTATGTGTGACGGGGCCTTTACACCTGTGACCAGGGCTGGAAGGTTCATTCTTGTTAGGCTACTTTCACACTTGCGTTTTTCAGCTTCCGTCACAATCTGTCGTTTTTTGAGAATGCAGGATCCCGCAAAAAAATTTGCAGGATCCTGCATTTTCCCATAGACTTGTATTAGCGACAGATTGTGATGGATGGCCAAGGGAACGTTTTTTCGTACGTCGGGTCCGCCATTTCCTACCGCGCATGCGCGACCGAAACTCCGCCCCCTCCTCCCCGGGACTTTACAATGGGCAGCGGATGCGTTGAAAAACTGCATCCGCTGCCCATGTTGTGCCAAATTTTCACAACGTGCGTTGGTACGTCGCGACGACGCTTAGCGACGGACCCGTACTGACGCAAGTGTGAAAGTAGCCTTTCCCAGCAGGCTCAAGAGGAATGAAGGAGGAGTTGGCTAGAGTGTGGTCCGAGGCTCTTAGGAGTGTCGCCATGAGACCCTCATTATTGCTAACTGAAAGAAGGAGAGGGTGCGAAAGTAATATGAAACTGTGGCCTCTGGGAAGTTAACTCCCATAGTCTAATCCCCTGTTTGAAAAGTCAGGTTTCAGAACTTCTACCCATGCAGCACAAGTCAAGAGTGAACAGTAACTATCAAGTGTATGGTGTCATATAGAGTCTATTGCAACCACAGAGCTTCTCTGCTCATACTTATGCGGCGCCCCAGGGTCCTGGTCATCGCAGTGGTAGTGTTTTCCTCTCGGGGAGAGTGATATTGCGTTTGGAGGCAAAGAAGGATAACTGCATCCAGGTATCACAAACATTCAACACATTTCACACTTCAGGCCACCAGGGGGAGCTTCTGCTCCTATTTATTAGGTCACTCCCCACATAGGTAAAACTGGTCGCCTGTAGGGAAAGTTAGTCAGTTGCTGGCTGAGCTCAGCTCAGTTATTTGGTCCCTGGCAGGGGTGGGATCCTGTCAGAGAACGAAGGAGAAGGACACGGAGCTGTGCATGCCCCCAGAGCTGCAGCTCCTAGAAAGAGACATCGAAGGCAGAACTGTATTGCAGCGAGCGTGCAAGGAAGTCATAGCAAAGGAGAGGATACCAGAAGTGGACCAGCCCTACACAGGCTGCATCCTTCTGAGGCGCAGAATCCCGGTAGCCGGAACACCGAGGGAGCAACGGCCTTTATGCCTTGCTCCAGAGACTGGCAGGACAGCCAATTTCACGTTACCTGTCCGCCTTACACCCAGGAGGCACGGTGGCACCCCTTAGAGGCTGGGGCATGATAGAGTCCCTATAAACCGCCTCAAGCCACCAGTCATACGGGTTTGTCCTATCCTATATGGGGGACAGAGAGAGAGACATTACATCTGTGAGGACCTTATGTGAAGCCTTAGGCAGTAAGGAACTACAACACTGAAGCGCAAGGGAAGGCTACTGATTTCCACCTGGACAAGGGGACTCTGGATTTGCCTCCAAACCGGCCGGACTCTACCTGCCCTGTGATCTGATGCCCTGGACTGTGGATGCTGAAGTCTTCAGTAAAGGTAAAGAGACTGCAACCTTGTGTCCTCGTTATTCTCTGTGCCATTCACTATACCAACATCTATACACCGGGAAGCCCTGGGGACATACTTCACTTGTGGGAAGGTATACCATCTAGCTGCCATAACATCACCCCAGCGGACCCCTTAAAGCAGCGTCGGTCTCCCTGACCAAATACCACAGGTGGCGTCACGAACACAAACCTTATCCCTTTAAAGACCTTTTCCTTTTACACGGACGTCCCAGGGCCACGGACTGGGTCAGCCACCGTGACATCCCCCTTGTGAACCGAAGGACCCGGTACCGAGTACCCCACAGCCCCATGGGGGCGATCCACTTACATGCAACCAATAAGTGTGTGGTGCATTTATGGTTTGAAAAAAGTTGGAATGCAGCAAATAGAGTCCCTGTAGCTTCAGGCTATGAGCAGCCACCAGAGTGAAGAATGATTGTGCCCCATGGAAGTCAATATTACAGCTCCATAACACTTGGAGGTTATACAAAGCCAACATACACCCATGTACAAGAGCCATTTTACCAATATGTTTCCAAATTTAAATTTAAGATTTGGGATGGAATCTTCTCTAATAAATATGTTTCTTCTGGTCATAATTGGTAATGATTAAAATATGTGTCCAAATTTAAGTTTAAGATTTGAGACTGAAATCTTTCCTAATAAATGTGTTTCTTCTGATCATAATTGAAAATAAATACTTTTCCCAACTTTATATTTTCCAAGATCCCCTTCTCCATCATGAAAAAATATCCTGTCCCTTATTTCTGATTCATCCCATTTTTTTATTTCTAGTACTGTATATAACTGTCACTGGCATCACTTCTAATGTAATGGAAGCAGATTGTACTGTCTGAAACATAATGAAACTTAAGGCCCCGTCTCACATAGCGATTTACCAACAATCACGACCAGCGATACGACCTGGCCGTGATCGTTGGTAAGTCGCTGTGTGGTCGCTGGGGAGCTGTCACACAGACCGCTCTCCCCAGCGACCAACGATCAGGGGAACGACTTCGGCATCGTTGAAACTGTCTTCAACGATGCCGAAGTCCCCCTGCAGCACCCGGGTAACCAGGGTAAACATCGGGTTACTAAGCGCAGGGCCGCGCTTAGTAACCCGATGTTTACCCTGGTTACCAAAAAAAACAAACAGTACATACTCGCCTTTCGGTGTCCAGGTCCCTTGCCGTCTGCTTCCTGCTCTGACTGAGCCGCCGTACTGTGAGAGCAGAGCGCAGCGGTGACGTCACCGCTGTGCTCTCACTTCTCACTGTACGGCCGGGAGTCAGTGAGAGCAGGAAGCAGACGGCAAGGGACCTGGACACCGAAAGGCGAGTATGTACTGTTTGTTTTTTTTGGTAACCAGGGTAAACATCGGGTTACTAAGCGCGGCCCTGCGCTTAGTAACCCGATGTTTACCCTGGTTACCAGTGAAGACATCGCTGGATCGGTGTCACACACACCGATTCAGCAATGTCAGCGGGGCCTCAACGACCAAAAAAAGGTCCAGGCCATTCCGACACGACCAGCGATCTCGCAGCAGGGGCCTGATCGCTGGTACGTGTCACACATAGCGAGATCGCTACTGAGGTCGCTGTTGCGTCACAAAACTTGTGACTCAGCAGCGATCTCGCTAGCGATCTCGCTATGTGAGACGGGGCCTTTAGAACGGAGAACCAAATATTTACAGAGACTATTTGTCCCATGAGCAAATCTATCTTGCCTAATATGTGAAACAATATCCTATTGATAGAGGCGCCCTGCTGGGAGAATGGTAGTTTATTGATTTGGAAGGATATGGAAAGATCAGGTAATTAACCAAACGGGCTACAAAAATTTACATTCAATTAAGCAATCAACAGCTTTCTGGCCGAGTTGTCGCACCCTGCAGCTCTGCGCTATTAGGTCATTAGCAGGCAGCAGTTGTCCAAGAAACCACTTCTGTGCTTCCACCGCAGCACTCATGAGCCTGTATTAAAAATGATTTAGTCAATTGAACGGGTGTGATTGGCAAATAAGGAAAGTATGTAGTAATGCACATTCCAGGAGCAGCTAGGGAACATGGCCATCCCTGTCAACCGCTTGCAAAAGCTCAATATTTGTAATCCAATTAGGTTTATTAGCTTGTGTTCAGAAATCCATTTCACCAATTTCTGTTATCTTTCTGCCTAAACTAACAATTATAGAATGCTTGGCTACATATAAGACTGAGTCGTAGCTAGGTTTTCCCTCAACCGGGGTAAAGATTCAGTTCAATGCCCTTCATTAATACCAAATTCCTTGGAGAAGGCAGAGTTACTATAGGAGGACTATGGGCAGTATATTATACTTTATGGAGGATTATGGGGTGTGCATTATACAATATGGAGGACTGTGGTGTACATTATGCTATATGGAGGACTATGGGGTGCATTATAGTATTGTAATAATTATAGGGGATAGTTCAGGAGACTCTTTGCGTGGAACAAGACAACAGGACACAGTTTTATAAGTGGTAAAGTTTATATTATCACACGGTGATTCAAACAGGCGCAGAGAGAAACTCAAGTCCACAACACTTGGTGCAAATAATAAACGCAGCTTAGCAGTCAATAGGAAACTTCAGAGGTAGATTCAAACAAACAGAAAGTCTATGAAGCACAGTTATTCTTGAGGAAACTTGACACGAATAAATCCTTGACTTAGTCCAGACACAGATAGATATGCTATAAGGCAGTTCAAATCATATCTTAGCTCAACCAGGGAGGCCTGGTTAATAGTCTCAGGTTTTGCAGAGCAGCAAACAGCTTACATGTCCAGCATATGCAGATGGAAGTAACACGAGCAGCAGATGAAAGAGGATTACTGAACACTGGTGTATGCAGCAGGAACTCAGAGCAGAGTGGCAGGATCTTCAACACAGGTTCACAGGAGCAGGTGCAGGTGCAAGGCCAGGGAGTAATCAGGAGCTGGTTGCAAAGCAGAATAATCTAGCACAGACTGAAGGCTGGGGTGGAGTTTTATAGCAGGAAGACAAGTGCACATGAGACCAAAGACGCCATGTTGGAAAAGGGCAGTAATGCACAAAAAGTAAAAAATGTTCAGAGTCCTGACAAGTATGTGGAGGACTATGGAGAGTGTATTATACTATATGGAGGCTATGGGCAGTATATTATTCTGTATGGAGGAATATGCAGAACATTATATTATATGGAGGACTATGGGGTATGCATTATACAATATGGAGGGCTGTGGTGCACATTATACTATATGGAGGTCTGTGGTGTGCATGATACTATGTTGAGTACTACGGAGTGCATTAAACTATGTGGAGGACTACAGGGTGTATTATGCTATGTGGAGGACTATAGGGTGTATTATACTAAACAAGCAAAATGCTTCCTATACATCGAGTGTTAGAATTGTTTATGCTGGAATAGAAATCATTGTTCTCAGCAGCACATCACCCGATGATGATGCTGCTGATAACATGATACTGTTTGTGGACAGATTGATCTACTAGTGATTGTTCTGTCCTCCTCATTGTTCTTCTTCCACTGTAAAGAGGCCGGGAAACAAGCGTCAAACTACTTCAATATAGTTGATCACACTCTTTAAGCGACCTGGACCCAGCACATGTAAATACAACCAAACCACAGCTGGAACTGCATACAGATGATTGGTGGGAGTTCCAGAACTCCAACCAATCTGACATTAATTACGGATAATGAAGATAATTCATCAGTATAAATCCCCTTATACACTTTATATAGCTGTCAGAATAAAAATGATTTGGCTTGATGTTCCATTGACAAACACCTATATCGAGTCCCCCATAAACGGGAATGGTCAACTCAACCAATTGCTCCTGTGTTTTATATGAGAGATTTGTGGCACCCCAGAAGTCCGGTTGCCACAATGGCATTGCCTTCCTCACGGTGGGGGGGTGATGTTATGCCTGTGTAGCGCCCCCACTGCCACAGGGCCGAGGGGTACCCGGTACCGGGCCTCTGAGTCTCTGCTCTGGGGTTGTCACGGTGGCTAGGCCCGGTCCGTGACCCTGCTGAGGGGCGTACAGTGATAGATATGATGGATGATGGTGGTGGTGAGGCTGTAGTGGTGCGGTGCAGTAAATAACGAGGACACCGGGTTGCAGTCTCTTTACCTCTTTACTGAAGATCTCTGGGTCCTCAGTCTGGAGTCCGGATAACCAGGCTGCGCAAGTCCGGCCGGTCCAATGGCACCTCCAGAGTTCTCTTAACAGGTGGAAATCTGCGCCTACCTCCTAGCGCTGTGTGTTGCGGTCCTTCCCTGCTGTGCTTACGGAAAGTCCCCACAACTGTTGTGTCCGTTTCTTAAGTTCCCTCACAACTCGATTAGATGATGTTCTGCTAATCCTCCGTCCCTCCCTGATGTTACGGTTGGAACGGCACCCGTATGATGGGTAGGCTCGGAGCTCTTCCGGGACCCTAGAGTCGCCCCTCTCCACAAGTTGCCCCCCAAGACTGCATAGGTGATTTTGATGAGACAGCCCGCCTTTGACTGACTGTCCTGCCGTTGGTTTAGAGTATTGCTTGAAGCTAGATATTGTAATACTCCCTCGGCGTTCCGGCCGCCGGTTGTGCGCCTCAGTAGGATGTTGCCTCGGTCTTACAGCATAACCCCTACTGGTATTCTCCTTGTTGCTTTGATCTCGTTTCTCACTCAGCACAATCTATCTCACTTCCAGTCCCTTCTCGGGTACCGCCGCTATACTGAGCAGGCACGGACCCGTTACGTTCGCTCAAGTTGCCAAGCCTCTGTCAGGATCCCACCCCTGACAGAGACCCTACCGAATCTTCCCCTGCAACACCCTCTGCCACAGGATGTTGCCTGCTTCCAATCCAGTCAGCTTCTCCTAACTTCCTGCCTGACCCCCAGTTTACCCACTATGGTGGGGAGTGGCCTAGTGAATAGAACCGTTAGCTCCCCCTGGTGGCCCAGCTGTGAAATGTATTGGTGTCTGTGATACCTGATCAGATGAACTCCTTCAGTGCCATCAGTCGTACCATAGCTCCCCTTAGTGGTGGAGCCACAGTACTGCAACGACCAGGACTCTGGGGCGCTGCACCTGGGCGCAAGGAGGGATTCCCTAATCAGGTAGTACAACCATACAACACTTTCCTAACTCTAGACCAGTAGGGGGAGCTCTAAGCCCAGTTTCAGGGTAGCTTCCCTATAAGTTCTGGTCTGGACGCGGGGTTAGTGAGTTTAGTGTGAGACACTGAAGGGAAAGAAAGCAAGAGAGAGGAGCCTGGGGTCTGGAGTTACAATTGGGCTCACCCCAAGATAAAGCGCAAAGAGACCGGACACCGGATTCTGTTGTGGTGATAGGATTGCATACTCAGCCACCGAATCCAGAGGGCAGGAGATTCCAAGTCTCCTGGCCCCAATTGACATCCAGAGGCAACACAGCAGGTCAGGAGCCTGGGGCTGCCAGTGAGGAGGCAGTGCCCAAGACAGGCTCAAGCTGTCAGCCATACGGGTTGGAAGAATAGACACTGAGAGGACTTGTGCAGAGCTTCAGGCAGCAATGGTCAGAGTACAAAGCGCAGAAGGAAGGCCTCCGAACCCACCTGGTTAGGTGGATCCCAAGCTGTTTCCAAGCTGACCGACCCCATCACCAACTGCTACCTGTAACCTGGACTGTACCTGCATTTCATCAGTAAAAGGTAAAGGAAACTGCTATACCTGTATCCTTCAATTATTTCCTGCACCCTCAGTCCTGCACCCCAGGGTTTACCATCCCTTACCAAATGTACCAGATAACCCTGGGGCCCCGCTCCACCTGTGGGGAGCAGAACCATCCAAGCTGCATTACCATCAGCCCCAGCCGTCTCTTTAAGCAGCATCGACCATCCTGGCCGAACACCACAGGTGGCGTCACGAATCATCCGTTAAAGACTTTATTTCACTTTCAATTACATCTCCTTTAACTGGATGCCCAGGGCCACGGACCGGGTCACTGCCACTGTGACCACCCCTTTAAGTACCGCCAGACCCGGTACCGAGTACCTCACGGTCCTAGCGGGCACTCCAGATTCAGCAGCTCATCTCCGGAAGAACAAAAGGATCAGAAGTCTAAGATTGGATATTGTGGATCCTTCTATCCCCTGACATCATCTGTTGGCGAAAGGCCTGTCAGTTGATTCTGCCGATGTCATCTGACATTAGTCTTGTGTTTACGGGGGCATTACGTCCTAGAAACACCTTTAATATTATTGTGGTTTACAGCAGTGGTCTCTCCAGCTCTTACAGAACTACAATTACCAGAATGCCCTGACACCTGGAAGCTCCAGGACCAGTAGTACAGCCTCTGTGCTCTAAACGCACAAGCTCTGTATATAAGATTCTGCACAAGCCCTAACTCTCAGCCGGTTTTTCATTGAGAGCAACTGAATGATGGTTCTCTAACTGTGACCGTGTAATAAATAACCACAGAAGTTTCAGATTGTAGCAGCAGTTGGTGGAAATTGTCATATTTAAAATTTACAGTTACAGTTGTGAAACTAGAAATACAAAGAACATCACTGGGAAGTTTCTAAGTCAGTTGGTTCTGATGCTACTGTACATGAAGATCAGGAATGACGGAGTAGAGAACAAAAGGACAATCCCACCTAAGAAAATAAGCTCCATAAAAGAATAACCCATCGTGTCATGATCATGTTTCTTTTTTCTCTATTTAAGGTATCACGTTATTGGAATTATTCCTAAAATCATTTCTATATAAAGTGCACGTGCAGGTAATGCTGAACATACAGTAAATATATAGTTTCATATTTAAGGTGGAATGTAACAGAAGAAACCACTAACCCAACTCTTTAAATGTGTCATAGAATTGATCCCTATGAGAAAACACCTGGAAGCAAAAGGGTAAATCCAATCTTTTGGACTGATCCACCATGACTGGGACATATCCCACCCATATTGATGAAGCCTTTTAAGCAGTTGGGATATTGTTCAGCTGCTGTGTTGCCAGGGTAAATGGGACCATTGTTCAGGCGGCCAGGATGTTGCAGTGATCTTTCTTGGTAATATAAGAGATAGGATCGGACCATCCCGATTGGGTACACCATGACGTGTGGGGTAGCTTTTAAACTTTTTTTTTTTTCAAACCAGTGTTAACTAAATATTTTATGTTATTTACATTTACTATTACTATTTACATATTTACTTACTACAGGGTATATGCTCATTTTGTGAATTTTTTTTCAGCTTGTCTGTGAAATGGCCATAGTGTGAACGTGCTCTTACACATTACACATATACCATCTTATGCGCCGGCTCATTTCTTTGGTTTTGCTGTAGTTTCTTGTACTTTGTATAAACAGTGTTGTGGTCCCCTTTTAGAGCTAGGTATTTCATCTATATAGCATCCCATGGTCAGGTGTCTGCACAGTCGGACCCCGGTCCTGCTCTGCCTCTATCTACATTGAGGTCGGCTGACACATGGTAAGGTTTTAAAACTAGAGACAGGATAAGACCTTCCCAATCGGGTACACCTTGACGCGGTGAGATGGTTTTTAGGCTTTTTTATGAAAATAGTGTTAACTACGTACCCTATGTTATTTACATGTACTATTACCATTTACTTTCTACATTGTATATGCTCATTTTGCTTTTTTCTTGAGTTTTTGTGGGTCAACAAGCCAGAAGAGGCGTAGGAGAAGGTCTGCAGGTCTCTGGTCTGCACTGACTATCGATTTGGCCACTGACCAGGGCCCTGCAAATCTTTTTGATCATCTCTATAGTGAACATAATTTAGCTGCCTCTGACCATGGGAAGAGTGAATTGATCAGGGAGGGCTAAATTAGAAAAATTTGGCCCCCAATTAGGATTTTTCAATAGGTTAATAATTAAATCAAACAAATCCTAACCTTGAATTATGAGCTGGTGTTTGTTTTGTTTTTTTACACGAAGAACAATGCAATATTTGTATCATCTATTGCAAAACTGTTTAACTTGCAGATGTAAAATGTTATTTAAAAAGTCAAAGTACACGGCGAAACGAAGAAAATCGATGTGTCATTTTGTTGGCCAATTTCAAAGGCCAATGAACCCAATGACTAAAAATCCAGGTACATAAAGCAGGAGATTGATCACCCAATGTCATGTCGAAATTGGTGCACTTCTTCCAATCATTAACAAAAATGTGCGTTTCTGTTTGTCTTTCTGCTAAATGATAACCGTTTTCAGGTTTAATCCCCTGATGAACGAGCGAAAAAACAAGACCCAGGTTGTTCTCAAAAAGGTTATACATGTTGATTTGACATGAAACATTCTGCCAGCAAACAAATAATAATAGACAGCACTTACCGGGGCCTGAGCTGTTTATTGATAAGTATGGGCACCTTTTCGCATTAAAGGGGTTGTCCATGATTAGAAATAGGGGTCTTCTATTTTCTAGAAAGACCACCATGTCTGCCTATAGGATAATTCTATGGTGTCCCTATCCTAAACAGCCCAGTTGGCTGAACCTGACGATTTCCCCCGAGATCAGCAAATTGTCTTATGTGTATGGAGGGCTCCCGACTCTTAGAATCCATTTACAGTGATTTAATCCTTTATGCTACTACACCAGACAATACAATACTCTCACATACTGTTCTATAAAGGTGACCTTTAAACAAAATAAATATTCTATTATGTTTCGTAATATTAAAATGTTCAATAAAGCTGAAGCAATACGCATAAGAGAACATAATAAAAGTGAAAAATCATTTCATTAATATCATATTTATAATGCATGTTAATACGTTTATTTGTATTATATTTAGATTATTTTTTATTTAGGGGCTATAAATTACTTTTTATATTTTCTAATTTGTTTTTTTTGTATATTTACTGCATTCTATTATTGTTTATTACATTTGAAGTTATATCACCAACATATTCCACAGTGCTTTACAGACCTTGTCATCACTTACTGCTCACAATCAGTATATCTTTACATATAGAAGGAAACACACACAAACATGGGGAAAGAAAAAAAACTCCTTGTAGGCGTTGTCGTTGGTGGGATTTGAACCCAGGACCCCAGCACTAACCACTGAGCCACTATACTGTCTTACTCCCCTTTTTTTTTTTACTTTTTTTATTTAATTTTACTGAATGTTGGAAATCTATTTTATTTGCACTTGCAGAATAAAAATTGTGTGATGTATTATATTATTTTCTAAAAATAAATCTAACAAGCGAAAGTTTGTTATTAAAGGGGTCATCCGGTACTTTAAAGGGAACCTGTCACCCCCAAAATAGAAGATGAGCTAAACCCACCGGCATCAGGAATTCTGGAATGATGTAGATAAGCCCCCTATATATCCTGAAAGATGAGAAAAAGAGGTTAGATTATACTCACCCAGGGGCGGTCCCGGTGCGATGGGCGTCGCGGTCCGGGGCCTCCCTTCTTCTTACGATGACGTCCTCTTCTTGTCTTCATGCTGCGGCTCCGGCGTACTTTATCTTCCCTGTTGAGGGCAGAGCAAAGTACTGCAGTGCACAGGCGCCGGGAAAGGTCAGAGAGGCCCGGCGCCTGCACACTGCAGTACTTTGCTCTACCCTCAAAAGGGAAGATAAAGTACGCCAGAGCCGCAGTGTGAAGACAAGAAGAGGACGTCATCGTAAGAAGATGGGAGGCCCCGGACCGCGACGCCCATCGTACCGGGACCGCCCCTGGGTGAGTATAATCTAACCTCTTTTTCTCTCTTTGGGGGCTTATCTACAGCATTCCAGAATACTGTAGATAAGCCACTGATGCTGGTGGGCTTAGCTCACCCTCGATTTTGGGGGTGACAGGTTCCCTTTAACATTGATGGCCTGTCCTTAGAATAAATCATCAATATCTGATCGGGAACTTCCGCCAATCAGCTGTTCCCAATGTCGATGGCAGCAGGAACTGCTAAGTTACGAAGCTGCTCCGTCCACTGATAGTGGCCATGGCCAGGTACTGCACATTCCCCCTATTGATTTGAATAGTTGGTGTATGTGCAGTACCGGCCACTATACACTCGACAGAGCTGTGCAGCTCCACAACTGAGTGGTTCCAGCCACCACCAACACTGGGAACAGCTGATCGTCGGAGGTGCCGGTTGTCACACCCACACCAATCAGATATTGATGACATATCTAAATGATAGGCCATCAATTTTAAAGTCTCAGACAGCCCCTTTAAATGCACAGAGATGGTAACTATTATTTTTTTTATTAAAAGGAAACATAGTGTGACATGAAGGCTTTATACTTCTTACCAAACATCATAAAAGAGACAACAATTACTACATGAGGCTTCATGCACACAGATGATTTTTTTTTTGTATGAAGGACATATCCTGCACCTATAGTGCTGGCAGAATACTGATGAAGAGGAACCACACACTCGAAAAGAGTGAACTGCAAATTACAGAGAATGAGAATTGGGATGGTTCCTGGATGTAATATAATAAAATTCGCACCAGATGTGCTTTTAAAGTGTAACCGACTAACCGGCATTTTAATTTTTTTTTTCATCAATGAATAACGTACATGAAAATAATAAACTCTTATCATGGAAATCTGCTTCTTTCTCCTCCTGTACTGATCATTCACTCTCAGTTCATGGGTAAAATCTATATTCAGTGAAGACAGACATTCCCATTACCGAGATCGGAGATGACAGTTGGTACTCTTAAAATTCTATGGAATGGAGGGAAAGGAAGGAGGGAAGAGCTTGAGGCAGATTGATAACATTTTGCTGCAAACTATGGAACGACAGTTACAGTTCTCCATAAAACTTTATAAGCACCAACAGTCAGCTCCTATGCAAAAGCTGCACTCATTGAAGACAGATTATACCTATGACCTGAGTATGTAGAATAAACGATCAGCCCAGGAAGGGAAAGAAGTGACTTTCTTTAGTAAGATATATTACAAATGTTCATGTGTACTGTTAATTTATGAAAAAAAAAATGTAAATGACAATTAGGGCTTGTGCACACAATGAGTATTCGCCGCAGATTTTTCTAAAAATTAAAAAACGCTACTTAAGCATGTTTTCTAACTCCATTTTGACACATTTTTGCTGTGTTTTTCATGCGTTTTTACTGGCGGTTTTTTTTTCCCAATTCATTTGAACAAGTGAAAAATTCTGTAAAAATGCTGCAGAGCTTGAAAAAAAATAAAAAATAAAAAATGCTTTGATGGTTCAAATCCCCAAAGAAAAAAAGAAGCAGCACGTGCATGAGATTTCAGAATCCGTGGCAAAAAAAAAAATGCAGTATGTGAACAAGCCTTTACTCTTTAACTTCTGGAGTAATGAGGGATGCAGGGTTTATATTAGAGAGAAGAAAAGTGGGATCTTTTCTAGAGGAGGAAACCTCCGTAATGTAAAGGCCAATGACGCTCGCTGCCATGACATGGGCGCTAGATAGTGATACCGACGTCTCGCACGCTAAAATCCTGGATTTTGTCATCTTGAAAGAATCTTAAAGATTTATAAGAAACAAGTTGACTGAACACTTCCCCATCAGCCCTAGTGATCTACCAGAAGTCGGATACGCTGTTTATATGTAGGGGCGCTCACCGCTGACAATCCAGGAGTGATGAACACAACTATTCGGGGGTTTTGGACTTTTGTGATCTGTATTTTACCTGATTCCCAGAAGGCGAGGTAATTCAGAGAAATACGATAACCTCTATTAACCACAGAGAGGTCAATGACTGAACATTTTGGATGCTTGTACCTCACATTATTACTCATCTATGACTTTGTTTCCTACCTGCTTTTTTTTACTCTTCATACACATGAAGCTTTTGCGGTTACTTTTTTTTAAGTTTTTTTTTTTATATATCTCTCGTCGTAGCAGATCTTTCAAGGGATCTATTAAGAGAGGTCAGTTTGTAGCCATACTGCAAAATCATGTGTGGACAAGCCATGGAATTTTATCACAGAAGATGGGATGATAACCATGGTTATTACGTGGCACATGAACCTTTGTCACAGTGTGGAGGGATCATCCTTATTCTCTTTTGCACATGGAAACACGAGAAGCAATGGGATGAAACTGAAAGGGAGAAGATACAGATCAATGAGTACAGGGTGATCAATGAATGGAACAGGCTGCCACGAGAGGTGGTGAGTTCTCCTTCAATGGAAGTCTTCAAACAGAGGCTGGACAGACTGAGATGGTTTAGTGAATCCTGCATTGAGTCGGGGGTTGGACACGAGAACCCAGGAGGTCCCTTCCAACTATAGCATTCTTTGATTTGCCACGAATTTTCACCAAAATTTGTAGTTTTACCCTGGGTGCACCTGACTTTGGTGTGGGTTTTTTTTTTTTTAAAGGATGCTTTTTTTCTTTTTTGCTTTAAAATAAAATTTAAAAAATGTAAAATTTCCCCTTTTTACATGTTACGTATGCACGATGTATACCGGTATGTACAGCGTCGGACTGGAGCACCTTGGGCCCACCAGAGAAAATCATTCTTGAGGCCCACTATGCAGCTACATAGAAATAAATACAAGACCACCAATTGTGTGGTAAAACACCCTAATATCAGGGTATAATATAAGGTAGTACATGTCTTAATTATGTAGCAGGGGTTGGGGTAGTGGTGTGGTGCTGTGTGTGTGTGTGTGTGTGTGTGTGTGTGCGTGTGGTGCGATGGTGGTGGGACTTTACAGGCGGGCAACGTTAGCCTCACCCTGCGGCTAACACTGCCCGCTATTAAAGTGAAATGGTATTCACTCCTCTCCACGCCCATAGGGGCATGGGGAAGCGTGAATATTCATTTCTCTTTAGCAGAGGGGACAGGCGTGGCTTCCTGTCACCCGCTGCTGTTCCGCTGGCACAGGGCGGGCCCCCTTGACTCAGGGGCCCCATAGCCACTGGCTGGTGGCCCCTGGAACAGTGGGGGCCCTAGGCAGCTGCTGGCCAATATGCCAGCAGGTGTCAGTGCCTGGGCCCAACGGAGAATCCTTCGGTTCTCCAGTGGGCCAGTACTACCCTGGGTATGTATCTATATAGGGAGCTGTATCATGGAGGTATTCCCTCCTAGTAATGTAGCTCTATCATGAAGCATCTTAACCCCTTTCTGTCATTGGACGTACTATTCCGTCCATGTGGGGTGGGCCTTACTTCCCAAGGACGGAATAATACATCCAGCGCGATCAGCCGCGCTCACGGGGGGAGCGCGGCCGATCGTGGCCGGGTGTCAGCTGACTATCGCAGCTGACATCCGGCACTATGTTCCAGGAGTGGTCACGGACCGCTCCCGGCACATTAACCCCCGGCACACTGCGATCAAACATGATCGCAGTGTTCCGGCGGTATAGGGAAGCATCGCGCAGGGAGGGGGCTCTCTGTGGGCTCCCCTGAGATGATCAGTACAAGGCGATGTGCTCACCTTGTACCGAGCGTCTCCTCCTTGCAGGCCCCGGATCCAAAATGGCCGCGGGGCTGCATCCGGGTCCTGCAGAGAGCTGGCTTCACAGCGCCTGCTCAGAGCAGGCGCCGGGAAGCCTGGGTGTCATGATTCTCAATGGCGAGAGAACATTGCCCAGCATATATGAGAACTAGCTCTTGGAAGATGGAAACTATACTGACCATGAACTAAACCTGCCGCACAACTAGAAGTGGCCGGGTAGCATGCCTACGTCTTTTAACCCTAGATGCCCAGCGCCAGCCGGAGAACTACCTAATCCTAGCAGAGGAAAAGACAGTCCTGGCTCACCTCTAGAGAAATTTTCCCAAAAGGCAGACAGAGGCCCCCACATATATTGGCGGTGATTTTAGATGAAATGACAAACGTAGTATGAAAATAGGTTTAGCAAAATCGAGGTCCGCTTTCTAGATAGCAGGAAGACAGAAAGGACACTTTCATGGTCAGCAGAAAACCCTATCAAAACACCATCCAGAAATTCCTTTAAGACTCTAGCATTAACTCATAACACCAGAGTGGCAATTTCCGATCACAAGAGCTTTCCAGACACAGTAACGAAACAGCAGCTGTGAACAGGAACAAAATGCAAAAACACACAAGGACAAAAGTCCAACTTAGCTGGGAGTAGTCTAGTAGCAGGAACAAGCACAGAAGGCTTCTGATTACATTGTTGACCGGCAAGAAACTGACAGAGGAGCAAGGTTATATAGCGACTCCCACATCCTGATAGGAGCAGGTGAACAGAGGGGATGATGCACACAAGTTCAATTCCACAAGTGGCCACCGGGGGAGCCCAGAATCCAATTTCACAACAGTACCCCCCCCTCAAGGAGGGGGCACCGAACCCTCACCAGAACCACCAGGGCGATCAGGATGAGCCCTATGAAAGGCACGGACAAGATCGGAGGCATGAACATCAGAGGCAGTGACCCAAGAATTATCCTCCTGACCGTATCCCTTCCATTTGACCAGATACTGGAGTCTCCGTCTGGAAACACGAGAGTCTAAGATCTTTTCCACAACGTACTCCAACTCACCCTCAACCAACACCGGAGCAGGAGGCTCAACGGAAGGCACAACCGGTACCTCATACCTGCGCAACAATGACCGATGAAAAACATTATGAATCGAAAAGGATGCAGGGAGGTCCAAACGGAAGGACACAGGGTTAAGAATCTCCAATATCTTGTACGGTCCGATGAACCGAGGCTTAAACTTAGGAGAAGAAACCCTCATAGGGACAAAACGAGAGGACAACCACACCAAGTCCCCAACACAAAGCCGAGGACCAACACGACGACGGCGGTTGGCAAAAAGCTGAGTCTTCTCCTGGGACAACTTCAAATTGTCCACCACCTGCCCCCAAATCTGATGCAACCTCTCCACCACAGCATCCACTCCAGGACAATCCGAAGATTCCACTTGACCGGAGGAAAATCGAGGATGAAACCCCAAATTACAGAAAAACGGGGACACCAAGGTGGCAGAGCTGGCCCGATTATTGAGGGCGAACTCCGCCAAAGGCAAAAAAGCAACCCAATCATCCTGATCCGCAGACACAAAACACCTCAAATATGTCTCCAAGGTCTGATTAGTCCGCTCGGTCTGGCCATTAGTCTGAGGATGGAAAGCAGACGAAAAAGACAAATCTATGCCCATCCTAGCACAGAATGCCCGCCAAAATCTAGACACGAATTGGGTCCCTCTGTCAGAAACGATATTCTCAGGAATACCATGCAAACGAACAACATTTTGAAAAAACAGAGGAACCAACTCGGAAGAAGAAGGCAACTTAGGCAAGGGAACCAGATGGACCATCTTAGAGAAACGGTCACACACCACCCAGATGACAGACATCTTCTGAGAAACAGGCAGATCCGAAATAAAATCCATCGAGATGTGCGTCCAAGGCCTCTTCGGGATAGGCAAGGGCAACAACAATCCACTAGCCCGAGAACAACAAGGCTTGGCCCGAGCACAAACGTCACAAGACTGCACAAAGCCTCGCACATCTCGTGACAGGGAAGGCCACCAGAAGGACCTTGCCACCAAATCCCTGGTACCAAAGATTCCAGGATGACCTGCCAACGCAGAAGAATGAACCTCAGAGATGACTCTACTGGTCCAATCATCAGGAACAAACAGTCTACCAGGTGGGCAACGATCAGGTCTATCCGCCTGAAACTCCTGCAAGGCCCGCCGCAGGTCTGGAGAAACGGCAGACAATATCACTCCATCTTTAAGGATACCTGTGGGCTCAGAATTACCAGGGGAGTCAGGCTCAAAACTCCTAGAAAGGGCATCCGCCTTAACATTCTTAGAACCCGGTAGGTACGACACCACAAAATTAAACCGAGAGAAAAACAACGACCAGCGCGCCTGTCTAGGATTCAGGCGCCTGGCAGACTCAAGGTAAATTAAATTTTTGTGGTCAGTCAATACCACCACCTGATGTCTGGCCCCCTCAAGCCAGTGACGCCACTCCTCAAAAGCCCACTTCATGGCCAAAAGCTCCCGATTCCCAATATCATAATTCCGCTCGGCGGGCGAAAATTTACGGGAAAAAAAAGCACAAGGTCTCATCACGGAGCAGTCGGAACTTCTCTGCGACAACACCGCCCCAGCTCCGATTTCAGAAGCGTCGACCTCAACCTGAAAAGGAAGAGCAACATCAGGCTGACGCAACACTGGGGCGGAAGAAAAGCGGCGCTTGAGCTCCCGAAAGGCCTCCACAGCATCAGGGGACCAATCAGCAACATCAGCACCCTTCTTAGTCAAATCAGTCAATGGTTTTACAACATCAGAAAAACCAGCAATAAATCGACGATAAAAGTTAGCAAAGCCCAAAAATTTCTGAAGACTCTTAAGAGAAGAGGGTTGCGTCCAATCACCAATAGCCTGAACCTTGACAGGATCCATCTCGATGGAAGAGGGGGAAAAAATGTATCCCAAGAAAGAAATCTTTTGAACCCCAAAAACACACTTAGAACCCTTCACATACAAGGAATTAGACCGCAAAACCTGAAAAACCCTCCTGACCTGCTGGACATGAGAGTCCCAGTCATCCGAAAAAATCAGAACATCATCCAGATACACAATCATAAATTTATCCAAATAATCGCGGAAAATGTCATGCATAAAGGACTGGAAGACTGAAGGGGCATTTGAAAGACCAAAAGGCATCACCAAATACTCAAAATGGCCCTCGGGCGTATTAAATGCGGTTTTCCACTCATCCCCCTGCTTGATTCGCACCAAATTATACGCCCCACGGAGATCAATCTTAGAGAACCACTTGGCCCCCTTTATACGAGCAAACAAATCAGTGAGCAGTGGTAACGGATATTGATATTTAACCGTGATTTTATTCAAAAGTCGATAATCAATACACGGCCTCAAAGAGCCGTCTTTCTTAGACACAAAGAAAAAAACGGCTCCTAAGGGAGATGACGAAGGACGAATATGTCCCTTTTCCAAGGACTCCTTTATATATTCTCGCATAGCAGCGTGTTCAGGCACAGACAGATTAAATAAACGACCCTTAGGGTATTTACTACCCGGAATCAAGTCTATGGCACAATCGCACTCCCGGTGCGGAGGTAGTGAACCAACCTTGGGTTCTTCAAAAACGTCACGAAAGTCAGACAAGAATTCAGGAATCTCAGAGGGAATAGATGATGAAATGGAAACCAAAGGTACGTCCCCATGAGTTCCTTTACATCCCCAGCTTAACACAGACATAGCTCTCCAGTCGAGGACTGGGTTATGAGATTGCAGCCATGGCAATCCCAGCACCAAAACATCATGTAGATTATACAGCACCAGAAAGCGAATAACCTCCTGGTGATCCGGATTAACACGCATAGTCACTTGTGTCCAGTATTGTGGTTTATTACTAGCCAATGGGGTGGAGTCAATCCCTTTCAGAGGTATCGGAGCCTCCAGTGGCTCCAAATCATACCCACAGCGTTTGGCAAAGGACCAATCCATAAGACTCAAAGCAGCGCCAGAGTCGACATAGGCGTCCGCGGTAATAGATGACAAAGAACAAATCAGGGTCACAGATAGAATAAACTTAGACTGTAAAGTGCTAATTGAAACAGACTTGTCAGGCTTCTTAGTACGCTTAAAGCATGCTGATATAACATGAGTTGAATCACCACAATAGAAGCACAACCCATTTTTTCGTCTAAAATTCTGCCGCTCGCTTCTGGACAGAATTCTATCACATTGCATATTTTCTGGTGTTTTCTCAGTAGACACCGCCAAATGGTGCACAGGTTTGCGCTCCCGCAGACGCCTATCGATCTGAATAGCCATCGTCATGGACTCATTCAGACTCGCAGGCACAGGGAACCCCACCATAACATCCTTAATGGCATCAGAGAGGCCTTCTCTGAAAATCGCCGCCAGGGCGCACTCATTCCACTGAGTAAGCACAGACCATTTGCGGAATTTTTGGCAGAATATTTCAGCTTCATCTTGCCCCTGAGACAAGGACATCAAGGCCTTTTCCGCCTGAAGCTCTAAATGAGGTTCCTCATAAAGCAACCCCAAGGCCAGAAAAAACGCATCCACATTGAGCAACGCAGGATCCCCTGGTGCCAATGCAAAAGCCCAGTCTTGAGGGTCGCCCCGGAGCAAGGAAATTACAATCCTGACCTGCTGTGCAGGGTCTCCGGCAGAGCGAGACTTCAGGGACAAAAACAATTTGCAATTATTTTTAAAATTTTGAAAGTGAGATCTATTCCCCGAGAAGAATTCAGGCAAAGGAATTCTAGGCTCAGACATAGGTGCATAAACAACAAAATCTTGCAAATTTTGTACCTTTGTGGCGAGATTATTCAAACCTGTAGCTACACTCTGAAGATCCATTTGAAACAGGTGAACACAGAGCCATTCAAGGATTAGAAGGAGAGAAAGAGAGGAAGGCTGCAGTATAGGCAGACTAGCAAGTGATTCAATTAAGAGCACACTCAGAACTAGAGGAAAAAAAAAAAAAAAATTGTAGCAGACTTCTTTTTTCTCTCCTTTCTCAGCCAGTAATTTAACCCTTTTTTTTGGGCCGGTCAAACTGTCATGATTCTCAATGGCGAGAGAACATTGCCCAGCATATATGAGAACTAGCTCTTGGAAGATGGAAACTATACTGACCATGAACTAAACCTGCCGCACAACTAGAAGTGGCCGGGTAGCATGCCTACGTCTTTTAACCCTAGATGCCCAGCGCCAGCCGGAGAACTACCTAATCCTAGCAGAGGAAAAGACAGTCCTGGCTCACCTCTAGAGAAATTTTCCCAAAAGGCAGACAGAGGCCCCCACATATATTGGCGGTGATTTTAGATGAAATGACAAACGTAGTATGAAAATAGGTTTAGCAAAATCGAGGTCCGCTTTCTAGATAGCAGGAAGACAGAAAGGACACTTTCATGGTCAGCAGAAAACCCTATCAAAACACCATCCAGAAATTCCTTTAAGACTCTAGCATTAACTCATAACACCAGAGTGGCAATTTCCGATCACAAGAGCTTTCCAGACACAGTAACGAAACAGCAGCTGTGAACAGGAACAAAATGCAAAAACACACAAGGACAAAAGTCCAACTTAGCTGGGAGTAGTCTAGTAGCAGGAACAAGCACAGAAGGCTTCTGATTACATTGTTGACCGGCAAGAAACTGACAGAGGAGCAAGGTTATATAGCGACTCCCACATCCTGATAGGAGCAGGTGAACAGAGGGGATGATGCACACAAGTTCAATTCCACAAGTGGCCACCGGGGGAGCCCAGAATCCAATTTCACAACACCTGGGGCTGTGCACGTCAGATCGCCGATCTGACACAGTGCACAGCAAAGTGTCAGATCGGCAATCTGTCACTTTACTGTGATGCCCCCCCCCCCCCCCCCCCGGGGCAAAGTAAAAATGTAAAAAAAAAAATTAAAAAAAAAAATTCCTAAATAAATCATAATAAAAAAAATATATTGTTCCAATAAATTCCTTTAGCTAAATAAAAAAAAACAATAAAAGTACACATATTTAGAATCACCGCGTCCGTAACGACCCGACCTATAAAACTGTCCCACTAGTTATCCCCTTCAGTGAACATCGTAAAAAAAAAAAAACAAGGCAAAAAACAACGCTTTATTATCATACCGCCGAACAAAATGTGGAATAACATGCAATCAAAAAGACTGAAATAAATAACCATGGTACCGCTGAAAACGTCATCTTGTCCCGCAAAAAACGAGCTGCCATACAGCGTCATCAAAGAAATAATAAAAAAATTATAGTCCGCAGAATAAAGCGATGCAAAAATAATTATTTTTTCTATAAATTTCTTTTATCGTATAAAAGCGCCAAAACATAAAAAAAGATATAAATGAGGTATCGCTGTAATCGTACTGACCCGAAGAATAAAACTGCTTTATCCATTTTACCAAACGCGGAACGGTATAAACGCCCCCCCAAAAAGAAATTCATGAATAGCTGGTTTTTGGTCATTCTGCCTCACAAAAATTGGAATAAAAAGCGATCAAAAAATGTCACGTGCCCAAAAATGTTACCAACAAAAACGTCAACTCGTCCCGCAAAAAACAAGACCTCACATGACTCTGTGGACCAAAATATGGAAAAATTATAGCACTCAAAATGTGGTAATGCAAAAAACATTTTTTGCAATAAAAAGCGTCTTTTAGTGTGTGACAGCTGCCAATCAAAAATCCGCTAGAAAACGCGCTATAAATAGTAAATCAAACCCCCTTTCATCACCCCCTTAGTTACGAAAAATTAAAACATTAAAAAAATGTATTTATTTCCATTTTCCCATTAGGGTTAGGGTTAGGGCTAGGGTTAGGGCTAGGGTTAGTGCTAGAGTTAGGGCTAGGGTTAGTGCTAGGGTTAGGGCTAGGGTTAGGGCTAGGGTTAGGGATAGGGTTAGGGTTAGGGATAGGGTTAGGGTTAGGGCTAGGGTTAGGGTTGGGGCTAGGGTTAGGGCTACAGTTAGGGTTAGGGTTGGGGCTAAAGTTAGGGTTGGGGCTAAAGTTAGGGTTAGGGTTTGGATTACATTTACGGTTGGGAATAGGGTTGGGATTAGGGTTAGGGGTGTGTCAGGGTTAGGGGTGTGGTTAGGGTTACAGTTGAGATTAGGGTTAGGGGTGTGTTAGGATTAGGGTTTCAGTTATAATTGGGGGGTTTCCACTGTTTAGGCACATGGGGCTCTCCAAACGCGACATTGCGTCCGATCTCAATTCCAGCCAATTCTGCGTTGAAAAAGTAAAACAGTGCTCCTTCCCTTCCGAGCTCTCCCGTGCGCACAAACAGGGGTTTACCCCAACATATGGGGTATCAGCGTACTCAGGACACATTGGACAACAACTTTTGGGGTCCAATTTCTCCTGTTACCCTTGGGAAAATACAAAACTGGGGGCTAAAAAAATAATTTTTGTGTAAAAAAAATATTTTTTATTTTCACGGCTCTGCGTTATAAACTGTAGTGAAACACTTGGGGGTTCAAAGTTCTCACAACACATCTAGATAAGTTCCTTGGGGGTCTAGTTTCCAATATGGGGTCACTTGTGGGGGGTTTCTACGGTTTAGGTACATCAGGGGCTCTGCAAATGCAACGTGACGCCTGCAGACCATTCCATCTAAGTCTGCATTCCAAATGGTGCTCCTTCTCTTCCGAGCTCTCCCATGCGCCCAAACGGTGGTTCCCCCCACATATGGGATTTCAGCGTACTCAGGACAAATTGGACAACAACTTTTGGGGTTCAATTTACACTGTTTCCCTTGGAAAAATACAAAACTCGGGGCTAAAAAATACTTTTTGTGGAAAAAAAAGGATTTTTTATTTTCACGGCTCTGCGCTATAAACTGTAGTGAAACACTTGGGGGTTCAAAGTTCTCACAACACATCTAGGTAAGTTCCTTGGGGGGTCTAGTTTCCAATATGGGGTCACTTGTGGGGGGTTTCTATGGTTTAGGTACATTAGGGGCTCTGCAAATGCAACGTGACGCCTGCAGACCATTCCATCTAAGTCTGCATTCCAAATGGCGCTCCTTCCCTTCCGAGCTCTCCCATGCGCCCAAACGGTGGTTCCCCCCACATATGGGGTATCAACGTACTCAGGACAAATTTGACAAAAAGTTTTGGGGTCCAATTTCTCCTGTTACCCTTGGGAAAATACAAAACTGGGGGCTAAAAAATAATTTTTGTCGGGAAAAAGAAGAATTTTTATTTTCACGGCTCTTTGTTATAAACTGTAGTGAAACACTTGGGGGTTCAAAGCTCATCTAAATCTAGATGAGTTCCTTAGGGGGTCTACTTTCCAAAATGGTGTCACTTGTGGGGGGTTTCAATGTTTAGGCACATCAGTGGCTCTCCAAACGCAACATGGCGTCCCATCTCAATTCCAGTCAATTTTGCATTGAAAAGTCAAATGGCGCTCCTTCCCTTCCGAGCTCTGCCATGCGCCCAAACAGTGGTTTACCCCCACATATGAGGTATCAGCGTACTTAGGACAAATTGGACAACAACTTTTGTGGTCCAATTTCTTCTCTTACCCTTGGGAAAATATGATTTTTTATTTTTACGGCTCTGCATTATAAACTTCTGTGAAGCACTTGGTGGGTCAAAGTGCTCACCACACATCTAGATAAGTTCCTTAGGGGGTCTACTTCCCAAAATGGTGTCACTTGTGGGGGGGTTCAATGTTTAGGCACATCAGGGGCTCTCCAAACACAACATGGCGTCCCATCTCAATTCCAGTCAATTTTGCATTGAAAAGTCAAACGGCACTCCTTCCCTTCCGAGCTCTCCCTTGCGCCCAGTGGTTTTCCCCCACATATGGGGTATCAGTGTACTCAGGACAAATTGTACAACAACTTTTGGAGTCCAATTTCTTCTCTTACCCTTGGGAAAGTAAAAAATTGGGGGCGAAAAGATCATTTTTGTGAAAAAATATGATTTTTTATTTTTACGGCTCTGCATTATAAACTTCTGTGAATCAGATAATGGGTCAAAGTGTTCACCACACATCTAGATAAGTTCCTTAGGGGGCCTACTTTCCAAAATGGTGTCACTTGTGGGGGGTTTCAATGTTTAGGCACATCAGGGGCTCTTCAAACGCAACATGGCATCCCATCTGAATTCCAGTCAATTTGCATTGAAAAGTCAAATGGCGCTCCTTCGCTTCCGAGCTCTGCCATGCGCCCAAACAGTGGTTTACTCCTACATATGGAGTATCGGCGTACCCAGGACAAATTGTACAACAACTTTTGGGGTCCATTTTCTCCTGTTACCTTTGGTAAAATAAAACAAATCGGAGCTGAAGTAAATTTTTTGTGTAAAAAAGTTAAATGTTCATTTTTATTTAAACATTCCAAAAATTCCTGTGAAACACCTGAAGGATTAATAAACTTCTTGAATGTGGTTTTGAGCACCTTGAGGGGTGCAGTTGTTAGAATGGTGTCACACTTGGTTATTTTCTATCATATAGACCCCTCAAAATGACTTCAAATGTGATGTGGTCCCTAAAAAAAAATGGTGTTGTAAAAATGAGAAATTGCTGGTCAACTTTTAACCCTTATAACTCCCTAACAAAAAAAAAATTTGTTCCAAAATTGTGCTGATGTAAAGTAGACATGTGGGAAATGTTACTTATTAAGTATTTTTTGTAACATATCTCTGTGATTTAATTGTATAAAAATTCAAAGTTGGAAAATTGCGAAATTTTCAAAATTTTCGCCAAATTTCCGTTTATTTCACAAATAAATGCAGGTAATATCAAAGAAATTTTACCACTATCATGAAGTACAATATGTCGTGAGAAAACACTGTCAGAATCACCGGGATCCGTTGAAGCGTTCCAGAGTTATAACCTCATAAAGGGACAGTGGTCAGAATTGTAAAAATTGGCCCGGTCATTAATGTGCAAACCACCCTTGGGGGTAAAGGGGTTAACAAACATCTCAAAATTTGCTTTCTTCCAGATTCATGGTTGATTTTGTACAGTAACATGTAAAAGCACAAAAGTCTTCATAAGGGGCGTATAAGAGCGGTGTATAATTTGGAGACCAAATGCACGTCTTACGTTTGAAATCATTGTAGGTTTTCAGTAGTTCAAAATTCTTTTTATTAATTTAATTTGCTAAAGGAGAGGTTTTTTTTCTCTCATTTTATTCCTGCTGCTCCCCTGAGTATTCTGTTGTTTTATTTTAATCCACCATACCGCTCCAGAGATAAGGACTTTTTATTTAGTGCATATTTTTATGGTCTTTACCAAAGAAGCAGAGCTCAGAGGATCCTCTGGGGCGTGTCTTTAGGCTGTTTTGCATTACTACCCTGTGAGCCACGCCCTCTTGGTAAATAACAAAAAAACGTAGCACTAAATAAAAAGGCTCATATTTTCTAGAACTCTATGTCGGATTTGAAAAAAAAAGAAAAAAAGATAATATTAGCGAATATGAGAAACTTTGTAATATGTCATAGAAATATGCTTCTTTCTTTACTTATAAGCCACTTCTTTTTTTTCTTTGGAGACTCGTGAACTTCCCACCCATGTTTATGAAAAAAAAAGTAGTACAGTGATATTTCTGACTTCACCTCCTTTTATACTCTATGGAGATGGGAGGTGATGCGAGAAGAGCAGAGTGAGAAAACAAGCAGAGGGAGACACAGGAAGAATGTCCTGAGATTTCTAACCAGTCTTTTATCTCGTCCCAGGGCTGGATTCACAACTACATCTCTTACTACTATTTCTGCCTTTCTGTCTGTGTGCTAACTAAAGAATTAACAGCAGGAATCTCTCAATATGCTGTGATATGTATGGAGACCTCATAGCAGCTGGTCTTCTCCCACCTGCTCCGAGTCAATTGCAAATCAAGAGATAAAGTCTGCGATGGGGAAACTGGTGAGATTCCAGAATACAATTTATAAAATAGCCAGAAATTGTGTTATTCATCATGTACATAGACAGGCAATATTACTCTGAAAAGTGATATGAAACTGTAGTTTCTCTTTAACCAAAACATTTTTGCCACAACAGCAAATCTGTAGCAGAAATGCAGTGTGAGACCGTACCGTAAAAGGAATAGAGTCCGATTTTTAGGATCCACACCACTGGTATAATACCCATGTAAAATGCGCAAAAAAAAATTCGTGTAGGCAGAATGCTTTGGGTTTTATGTGAAAAAGTATCATATAAAATCACTCCTTTATCAGGCCGGAAATAAGTGGAAAAAGTAATCATGTGAGTGTAATAAAAAGAAACATGTAGCATCTACTAAGAAATAGACAAAAACAATATTGAATCCACTAATATATATAAAATAATGTCTGTGTATGTGTGTATGTGTGTGCTTGTGCATGTGTGTCTGTGTATGTCTCTGCATGTGTGTCTGTGTGTCTGTGCATGTTTGTGTCTGTGCATGTGTGTCTGTGTGTGTGTCTGTGTATGTCTCTGCATGTGTGTCTGTGTGTCTGTGCATGTGTGTCTGTGTATGTCTCTGCATGTGTGTCTGTGTGTCTGTCCATGTTTGTGTCTGTGCATGTTTGTGTCTGTGCATGTGTGTCTGTGTATATGTGTCTGTGTGTCTGTGCATGTGTGTCTATATATGTCTCTGCATGTGTGTCTGTGTGTCTGTCCATGTTTGTGTCTGTGCATATTTGTGTCTGTGCATGTGTGTCTGTGTGCGCGTGTGTCTGTGTGCGCGTGTGTCTGTTAGTTCGTGTGTCTGTGTGTTTATGTTTCTGTGCGTGTGTGTCTGTATATGTGTGTTTGTGTGTCTGTGTTGGTGTGTCTGTGCGTGTGTGTGTCTGCCTGTGTGTTTGTGTGTCTGTGTCGGTGTGTCTCTGCGTGTGTGTGTGTCTGCCTGTGTGTGTTTGTGTGTCTGTGCATGTGTGTCTGTCTCTGTGTGTCTGTGCGTGTGTCTGTCTCTGTGTGTCTCTCCATGTGTGTGTCTGTCTCTGTGTGTCTGTCCATGTGTGTGTCTGTCTGTGTGTCTGTGCATCTGTCTGTGTGTCTGTCTCTGTTTGTGCCTGTGCCTGTTTGTGCCTGTATGTGTGTGTGTCTCTGTAAGAAACAACAAAAGAACAATATTTCAGCTCACCCTTCAGAAAACATTTCCTCATAGTCCTTGAAAAATCCGAGCCCGGAAAGTGCTGCTGCTCCAGCACTCTTGAAGTAATACGATTGAAGAGAAGATCCAGCTCAGAAAATATTAAAGATAAAAAATTATTTTATTCCAAAAATATTTAAAATGGAAACACTGCATGTCACAATCAGGAATAAGCAAATTTACGGAGGGACATCCATGAGATAGCTGAACGCGTTTCGAACACTCTCGGTGTTCTTAGTCCACAGCAAGTTGCTCTTCTCTTCAATCGTGTGTGTCTCTGTGCCTGTGTGTGCCTGTGCCTTTGTGTGTCTGTGCCTTTGTGTGTCTGTGCCTGTGTGTGTCTGTGCCTGTGTGTGTCTCTGCCTGTGTGTGTGTCTGTGCCTGTGTGTGTCTGTGACTGTGTGTGTCTGTGCCTTTGTGTGCCTGTGCCTGTGTGCGTCTCTGCCTGTGTGTGTGTGTCTGTGCCTGTGTGTCTGTGCCTGTGTGCGTCTCTGCCTGTGTGTGTGTGTCTGTGCCTGTGTGTGTCTGTGCCTTTGTGTGCCTGTGTGTGTCTGTGCCTGTGTGTGTCTGTGCCTTTGTGTGCCTGTGCCTGTGTGTGTCTGTGCCTGTGTGTGTCTGTGCCTGTGTGTGTCTGTGCCTGTGTGTGTCTGTGCCTTTGTGTGTCTGTGCCTGTGTGTGTCTGTGCCTGTGTGTGTCTGTGCCTTTGTGTGCCTGTGCCTTTGTGTGTCTGTGCCTGTGTGTGTGTGTGTCTGTGTGTGTCTGTGCCTGTGTGCGTCTGTGCCTGTGTGCGTCTGTTCCTGTGTGTGTCTGTTCCTGTGTGTGTCTGTGCCTCTGTGACTAATCCCCTCCTAAAAAAAAGTTTCCTATATCCAAAAAGAAACATTGAATCTTACATCATTGTACAATTTCAGTTTTTTATTCCACAATTTCATCCACCAAAAATTAAATATATTTTTAATGTTTTAAGAAAAACACTATATACAAGTCATATAAACAATGTGAGGTATGCAGTCTCTTAACATTTACAAAAACATACATATATACACATTACATACATTATGTACAGCAGAGAACAGCAGTAAACATTGACAGCGACATCTTGGTTTTAGAACTTTGTACTAATGGATTCGATGTCTTTGGGGAGACAAAAAATATAAAAAGAAGTTACAGATGAATGAGGGGAAGCTTGACAGGTTGTGCGGTGATATTTTGTGGGGCATGTCAGGCTGTTGTCGTTTCTTACCTGTAGGCTTCTTCAGATTAACCTATAGGAGGTCTAGACTAAGCATATTTCTCTATGGACTCATGCACACAATCACTATGTGAGCCATAGGAACTCTGCGTGCCGCCATATGGTGCTTCTATATCAAATCGGAGGAATATAGTGGTACATCAGTTCTATTATTGCTGCTCTGTACAAGCTGCAATATGGCAGCGGGCACAAAGTCTAAATCTGTAGGCACTTCATGGATTTTTACTGGCTTGATATAATACAATACGAATCTTTCATTAAAGGCACAATTTGTAAGGGAACAGCGTCCGTTACATGATAAATCAGTATTTGCACTGCAGATAAGGCACAGTCTACACTTTGGTAAGACTTGGTCACACAGAGTCCAGCTTCTGTTAAAGTGCAAGTCCTTCCATAGGCACATGGATCAATGGGGACACTGGTAGAAACCTTTGTCTCCTTCAATATCCACCTCTTCGTCAGAATCATCTGAGATGTCCGTGTCCATATTTTCCTGGGAATTTGGGGAAGGGGAACACTGAGACCCATCTAAAGAAGAGTCTTTATTTTTCTGCTCAAGACTTAAACAGTTTTCCTGACCCTCCTCGCAGTCGTTTTCTAGACTTTCGGTTTCTTCTTTCTTGTTTCCCTGGGGGTTCTCCTAAAATAGAAATTTCAGTTAGTACGGTATTTTAATAAACTGCAACTTCCACTACCTGAAACCATAAAAGTCTTGTAACAGCAGTGTTGTGATAGTAGAAGACTCACAAACACATGACGCCCATATCATTACCATAATCATTCAAAAACAGTCAGAAAATCAGAGTCATTTACGCATCGGAGTAGTCATAGCGAAAGCAGAGCTTACAGGCAGAAAAGGACCATTACTGCCAGGGGCCCTATAGAATTCAGAGCGACATATAGGAGCAATAAAGCAATATATGGGGCATTTGGAGGCACATTAGTGTAACCTGCGCTAAACAATTCCCAAAAAGCTCATTTGCCATCTAGAGTAATATAAGGCTCCCGTTCCCTGATACTATGACATCTAATTAATAGAGATGAGCAAATTTGGATTCTTGATACACGTTTTTGCAAATCAAGCAATAATGTATTCAAACAAGCAAGGGAGGGGTTGAAAAATACATAAAAAAAAAAAAAAAAAATACCCAGCCCTTACGTCTCCTCTTCGGTTTGGTCAGCGTTGCAGTCCTCACTGGGCTATCTCCGGTGTTTTCTGGTGCAACCACTTTGGCATCTCCTGTGCTGACTACACCGTGATGCTCGACAGATCATGTCATGGCGGCACAGCCTGGTGAGCGCAGGAGATGTTAACGATGCAAGGTGCCGGCAAATGCGGGAGATGGCCCAGTGACGACTGGCAGTCGGAAGAAGATGACCGGACAGGTGAAGGACTACTGTAGTGAGTCTAATTTTTTAATTATTTTTTTTTTACATATGTTTATTGGGATTTGGGCCTGGAGAGACTGAGAACACAATAATGTAATAACTCATTTAAGATGATCGAATTTCTTGATCAAAGCCAAATTTCGTCAGATTCATTCATCACCACCTGAGAAAGGGAACCTGACATGTTCAGAAATGTTATAAGTTAATCTGCAGGATAATGGAATTAAAATCATGCCTGCCTATCTTAGGCCGGTTTCACACGTCAGTGGCTCCGGTACGTGAGGTGACAGTTTCCTCACGTACCGGAGCCACTGACACACGTAGACCCATAAAAATCAATGCATCTGTGCAGATGTCATTGATTTTTTGCGGACCGTGTCTCCGTGTGCCAAACACGGAGACATGTCAGTGTTCGTGGGAGCGCACGTATTACACGGACGCATTAAAGTCAATGGGTCCGTGTAAAACACGGACCGCACATGGACGTTGTCCGTCTGCAGTCCGTGTGCATGCAGGAGACAGCGCTACAGTAAGCGCTGTCCCCCCCAACATGGTTCTGAAGCCGCGATTCATATGTTCCCTGCAGCAGCGTTTGCTGCAGAGAAAATATGAATAATAGTGTTTAAAATAAAGATCTATGTGTCCCCCGCCCTCCCACCCCCTGTGCGCCCCCCCGCCCCCTGTGCGCCCCCCCGCTGTTCAGAAAATACTCACCCGCTCCCACGTTGGCTGTCACTCCTTCCTCTCTGCCCCGCGCCTTCTACTGTATGCGGTCACGTGGGGCCGCTCATTTACAATCATAAATAGTCGGCTCCGCCCCTATGGGAGGTGGAGCCGCCTATTCATGACTGTAAATGATCGGCCCCACGTGACCGCATACAGGAGAAGATGGGGCCAGACCAGGAAGCCGCGACAGCCAACGTGGGAGCGGGTGAGTATTTTCTGAACAGCGGGGGGGGCGCACAGGGGGTGGGGGGGCGCACAGGGGGTGGGAGGGCGGGGGACACATAGATCTTTATTTTAAACACTATTATTCATATTTTCTCTGCAGCAAACGCTGCTGCAGGGAACATATGAATCGCGGCTTCAGCACGATGCAGGGTACCACACGCGTGGGTACCACACGCTCCGTGTGGTACCCACTCGCCATACGGGCGGCACACGTGTGCCGCACGTATGGCCAACGTGAGTTCACAGGCACACGGACACGGATAACTCCGGTACCGATTTATTCCGGTACCGGAATTATCTGGACGTGTGGGACAGCCCTTAGAGTAGGTTCACACACAAGTATAAAAAATTGTTCAGAGTTTCATCCAGAAAAGTGGGATGACTTTTTTTTTTACTCATTTTTCTTCCGCGTGCAATCCGTTTTTTACAGCAGCTCCTAATAATTTACAGGACCATTTAATGTTTCCTATGTTACAGAACTGGAATGTATCTGTAAAGATCGGATCCTCTACACGGGCTCCTTATGGCATCTGATTCTTTTTACCCATGAAAGACTTGAATTGGTGACTCATCTGATTTACGGAAAACACTTTTGGATGCTGCAATTTTTTCCACCCGCACATTCAGTCAGTAAAGAAAACTACTGATCTGAACTGCTCCATTGAATAACAATGGTGCAATTGCTGTCCGTTTTTCCGTGGACAGCACTCGGACCAAAAACAAGGCTGTGTGAATGAGCCATTACCGAAAGCACAGCTACAGGGAGAAAATGAAATTACAGTTGCTTGCAAAAGTATTTAACCCCATTGGCATTTTTTTGTGTTTTGCTACCTCACAACCTGGAACCTTCGCCGGAGCCGCAACGTGAAGACCAGAAGAGAACGTCATCCTATGAAGATGGGAGGCCCCGGACCGGACCGCGACGCCCATCGGACGGACCGCCCCTGGGTGAGTATAATCTAACCTCTTTTTTTCATCTTTCAGGATACATCTGGGGCTTATCTACAGCATTACAGAATGCTGTAGATAAGCCCCTGATGCCGGTGGGTTTAGCTCACCCTTAATTTTGGGGGTGACAGGTTCCCTTTAAAATTGCATGGAAAGAAAACATGAAATAAAGAAGATATTTTTCTGAATAAACAAAAGAAAGATTTAGGACTTGTTCAGACTTGTATTATTGGTCTGTGTGCTGTCCGTATGGAAGATGGGTGGTATCAGCACAGCACAATGACCAACGCAAGTCAATGAACATTTTTACACAGGCTGTGTGGAAATTATCGTCAAATATACTAGTTCGTATTTGGACACAACAAAGAAAGAAAAATAAAGAGAGAGAGAGAAAGAAAGAGAAAAAGAAAGACAGAAAGAAAAAGAAAGAAAGAAAGAAAGAAAGAAAGAAAGAAAGAAAGAAAGAGAGAAAGAAAGAGAAAGAGAAAGAAAAAAGTGAAATAAACAAAGAGAGAGACAAAAAGAGAGAGAGAGACAGAGAGAGAGAGAAAGAAAGAGAAAGAAAGCAAAACAAAGAGAGAGAAAGAAAGAAAGAAAGAAAGAAAGAAAGAAAGAAAGAAAGAGAAAAAGAGAAAGAAAAAAGTGAAAGAAACAAAGAGAGAGACAAAAAGAGAGAAAGAGAGACAGAAAGAGAGAGAGAAAGAAAGAGAAAGAAAGCAAAACAAAGAGCGAGAAAGAGAGAACAAGAGAATAAAGAGAGAATAAAGAGAGAAAGAGAGTGAGAAAGATAGAAAGAAAGAGAAAGTAAAAAAGAAAGAAAGAAAAAGAGAAAGTGAGAAAAAAATAGAGTTCGAGAGAAAAAGAAAGTGAGAAAAAGAAAGAAAAATAGAGAGAAAAAAAAACAGAAAGAAAGAAGAAAGAAAAGGGGGAAAAAGGAAAGAAAAAAATGTCAAAATCATAAAGAAAAAGAGAAAAAAGAAAAACACAGTGTGAAAAAGAAAAAGAATAAGAAAAATAAAGTGAAAGCAAAATAAAGAGAAAGAAAGAAAGAAAAGAATAGATTTGTTATTATAACCAAAAGTGTTGTCAGTAGGACATGCTGGGGCTTCTGGTTCCTTCCCCACTAGTTTCTTTCCCCAGGTGTGGGCAGGTATTAGCTCTACATACAATGTGTGCTCAGTGTTGCCAGTCACAATAGTGTTCCCTTGCTGCCCAGTGATCAGCAGGGCGGTAATAGGGTGACTGGCAGGAGGGTTACCTAATAATTAGTGGTGGAGTAGGGGCATCATAGACTCCGCTATCTCGCTGCCCCTAATTAGGCTTTTAGCATAGGATCTCCAGCAGGACCGCTATTTACCTTACTAATCAGCCTGGAGAGTTTACACATCCACACAAATGACTTGGGCACACAACTGTAATGGCTGCTGATCACATTACAAGATAACCGCATTACAATCACACTCTGCATAGAAACTACAGTATCTACCTGCTTCAGACGCCTCCATTTGGCTCTTCGGTTCTGAAACCAAGTTTTGACCTGCAAAGAAAAAAAGTTGCATTTTGTTACTCACCACAAAAAAAATATGTATATTTTTGTAGCATTAATTATTATTATTTATTGTTTTAATAAATAATATTTATAAGCAATATTTAATAGTTAGAATTTGTAATGGTTATTAGTAGCAATATTATATTACAAATATTATTTAATATTTACTTGTTTTAGTAGAAGTGGAAGCATTATGTAATAATTCAGTATTACTATTTCACAGTTGCAGTAATATTATAGCTGCTATTATTTGGTTTTAGTAATATACATAAAACAATCTCATGGTTACTAGTATTAGTAATAGTAGGGGGAGTATCAGTAATATTTAGTAATAGTGTTAATAGCAGTACATTCTATCATTGTTATGTATTATCATAGTTAGTTTGAAGTAGTATCATTATTACTAATATTTGTTATCATGATGTTATTTCAATTATTTCCTAGTATATTATTAGTAAAAAAAAGAAAATTTGAAGAATATGATATTTAGGATTTCTTTTACAGTTATATATAGATTTCATAGTTAATAATATTAGTAGTTGCACAATGCAATCAGTTATTATTTATAGTTGTTATTTCATAGTATAATAGTAATAATCATAATCATTATTATTTAGTTATGAGTAGCAGTAGGCATCATAGTTATTGTTTATAGTTAATTCATATTATTATTATTTATGTTATGAGTATCAGTAGCATTAATAATATATCACATTAATTAAGTCACACAATTTTGTAAATTGTAATTTTTATAACAGATAATATCATGTCTAATTATTTTAATGTGATAATGAGTATAATAAACAAATATATTTGTATATTCATAATTATATTCATTTGATGATAATAATTGAAGAAAACACATGAATTAACCATTTTTATTTGTATAACTATTCAAAGACAACAGTCAGACCATGAATGTTAAGTAATAGTGTATATTTATCATGTGTTTTTTATCACCATTCAATCATTTATACCAATATCTGGCTTGTCTTAGTATTAGGACAATGTATAGGATGCAGGTAGTTACATATGACCAGGAACACTCACCTGTCTCTCACTGAGCTGCAGCATTTTGGCTAGCCTTTTCCTTTCTGGGGGAGACAAATATTTCTGTGTCTCAAACTTTTTTTCCAGCTCAATTGTCTGATCGTTTGAGAACCGCACTTGTCCCCCTTTCCTTTTGTGAAGTGGTCGCTGCATGAATGGGCTCCAGAGGAGAGGCTTCCCTGCAAATACATGGGATCATATAAAGGATTTTAGGGAGTCAATGTCCTGAGGCTGATAATAATAATAGTTAATAATAAGAATCTAGATGGATAAATAATAGATTAGATAGATAGATAGATAGATAGATAGATAGATAGATAGATAGATAGATAGATAGATAGTTAATAGATAGATAAAGAAGATGAATAGATAATAGATAGATTAATAGATAGATAGATAATAGATACATAGATACATAGATAATAGATGATAGATAAATAGGTAATAGATAGATAATAGATAAATAGATAATAGATAGATTAATAGATAGATAGATAATAGATACATAGATAGATACATAGATAATAGATAAATAGATAATAGATAATATATTAATAGATAGATAATAGATAGATTACTAGATAAATAGATAATAGATAGTTCAATAGATAGATAATAGACAAATGGATAGATAAATAATAGATGATAGATAGATAGATTAATAGATAGATAATAGATAGATTAATAGATAGATAAATAATAGATAGATGATAGATAGATAGATAGATAGATAGATAGATAGATAGATAGATAGATAGATAGATGTGCCAAAATGAAGGTAGCATATCCTTCAATAAAACTTTGAAAAATAATTATTCCATGCCCAAGGTATGACATTTTTCTTTTTCCTAAATAAATAAATGAATTACTAGATAAATAATATAATTTTTGATATAATATACACATTTACACATTGAGAGATAAATGGATGTACAGATAGATTTTTCAGCTGATGATACTTTGTGATACTTGTGTTTTATTACTTAGTAATTATGGGATTCTGTGTAATATGTGAGTATATTGTAGCTTTCTCCCATGAGCGCTATACAGAGGTTTCCTAGCGCCCTGGTCTCCCCTGTGTGCAGTGGCCGTGGGTCAGTTATTGTGTCCACACTTCCGTGCTGCTTCCTCTGTATCTATGTATCAGGCTCAGTCTTCCTCCTCATCTACTGAGATCTGCAGTAACCCGATGTTTCTTCACATAAGAGAATGGAGCAGTGATGAATTAGTGAGATCACATTCATACAATAACCCACAATTTCATCATTCCAATATATGCATTGTCACCTACATGTAATATTGTCCCTGTGTGCACTATATGGCGCTGACCAGTACAGTGGTGCAGTGTGACGTCCATAGGAGAGCTCTGCACTATGCGGCTCTGCTCAGCACTGTGTCCTGCACTGTTTCTGTACGATCACCCCCACTGGCCCTCTCATTCTCTGGTTCGGTGTTGGCAGGCGAACCTCAGTCTATGTGATCATTGCTCCTTCCACCATGTCACACTGGTTCCTATAGTGATGCGAAACTTTATTCTGCAGGATAACTTGTACCTGCACCATATTCCTCTGTTTATAGCATACCCCCTACCTGCACTATGTTCCTCTGTTTATAGCATACCCCCTACCTGCACTATATTCCTCTGTTTATAGCATACCCCCTACCTGCACTATGTTTCTCTGTATAGCACACCCCCTACCTGCACTCTGTGCCTCTTACTATAACATACCCCCTACCTGCACTCTGTGCCTCTTATTATAGCATACCCCCTACCTGCACTCTGTGCCTCTTATTATAACATACCCCCTACCTGCACTCTGTACCTCTTACTATAACATACCCCCTACCTGCACTCTGTGCCTCTTATTATAGCATACCCCCTACCTGCACTCTGTGCCTCTTACTATAACATACCCCCTACCTGCACTCTGTGCCTCTTATTATAACATACCCCCTACCTGCACTCTGTGCCTCTTATTATAACATGCCCCCTACCTGCACTCTGTGCCTCTTATTATAACATACCCCCTACCTGCACTCTGTGCCTCTTATTATAACATACCCCCTACCTGCACTCTGTGCCTCTTATTATAACATACCCCCTACCTGCACTCTGTGCCTCTTATTATAACATGCCCCCTACCTGCACTCTGTGCCTCTTATTATAACATACCCCCTACCTGCACTCTGTGCCTCTTATTATAACATACCCCCTACCTGCACTCTGTGCCTCTTATTATAACATACCCTCTACCTGCACTACGTGCCTCTGTATAGCATACCCCCTACCTGCGCTATATTCCTCTTATTATAACATACCCCTACCAGCAGTATGCGACTGTATTCAGTATTGTGTTTACAATGCTCTATCAATAGGATACCTCTTGCATGCACTATGTGCCTCTGTATAAGTTAACCCTTGCCTGCACTATGTGCCTCTGCTCAGTCTTGTGGTGCAATGCTCTGCAGTCTGCCCTCTATGGCACCCTGCTCTGTGGTGTAATGCTCTGCAGTCTGCCCTCTATGGCACCCTGCTCTGTGGTGTAATGCTCTGCAGTCTGCCCTCTATGGCACCCTGCTCTGTGGTGTAATGCTCTGCAGTCTGCCCTCTATGGCACCCTGCTCTGTGGTGTAATGCTCTGCAGTCTGCCCTCTATGGCACCCTGCCCTGTTGTACAATGCTCTGCAGTCTGTCCTCTATGGCACCCAGCCCTGTTGTGCAATGCTCTGTGGTCTGCCCTCTATGGCACCCAGCCCTGTGGTGCAATGCTCTGCAGTCTGCCCTCTATGGCACCCAGCTCTGTGATGCAATGCTCTGCAGTCTGCCCTCTATGGCACCCTGCTCTGTGGTGCAATGCTCTGCAGTCTGCTCTCTATGGCACCCAGCTCTGTGGTGCAATGCTCTGCAGTCTGCCCTCTATGGGACCCAGCTCTGTGGTGCAATGCTCTGCAGTCTGCCCTCTATGGCACCCTGCTCTGTGGTGCAATGCTCTGCAGTCTGCTCTCTATGGCACCCTGCCCTGTTGTGCAATGCTCTGCAGTCTGCTCTCTATAGCACCCTGCTCTGTGGTGCAATGCTCTGCAGTCTGCCCTCTATGGGACCCAGCTCTGTGGTGCAATGCTCTGCAGTCTGCCCTCTATGGGACCCAGCTCTGTGGTGCAATGCTCTGCAGTCTGCCCTCTATGGGACCCAGCTCTGTTGTGCAATGCTCTGCTTGCGTCAGTTTGTGCTCTGCAAAAAAAACAGCCCTTAGAAAAATAGGAAGCCGGTGGTTATTTTCGCCCCTGCAGAGTCTCATCCCACACAGAGGAAATGAACAATATCAGAAAAACGGATCCTGGTTATCAGCGGCCGAGTGTTTCCTGAATGTGTCTGTATTGAGGATGTCGATAAAATAATCAACCGAGCGCACAATTCCGAGGAAGAGGCAGCAGGAAAGCACTTAACAGCTCCGGGGCCAGATTCACTGCTATCCAGAGCTCAAGGCTTCCTGTATGGAGGGAAGGGGCGGCCTGCGACCCCCGACAGACTCTGCTGCTCCAGACCATCATCATCCTCCACGTCCAGTGTCCGATCATCAACAGCCCCATCAATAGGATCACAATGGTGTGATTGGAAGAGATCTGTCCTGGTGGCCTTCAGAAAAGAGATCTGGCCACCTGCGAAACTAATGTGTCACTATGAGGACAAATCGTAATCAAATCGTACAGGCGAGCTCATCTTTATCCAACTTAATTATTGCATTGCAAACTTGGCTCAAAGCAAGATAGGAAACGAGTTATCACCAAGCACGGTTATAGGCAGATCTGGTAAATGTTTGCACTGGGGGATAACAATCACAATTTTGCATAAATTTGGTCATCACAAATGTACTAGTGATTGGTGCTGTAATTTTGGTTTAGCAGAATTAAATTCTTATCTGTGGATATATATTATATAAACACATAGATAGATAGATAGATAGATAGATAGATAGATAGATAGATAGATAGATAGATAGATAGATAGATAGACAGATAGATATTATATAAACATATATAATAGATAGATAGATAGATAGATAGATAGATAGATAGATAGATATTATATAAACACATAGAATAGATAGATAGATAGATAGATATGATATAAATACATAGAATAGATAGATAGATAGATAGATAGATAGATAGATATTATATAAATACATAGAATAGATAGATAATACATAGATGATAAATAGATAAATAGATAAATAAATAGATGATAGATATTATATAAACACATAGAATAGATAGATGGATAGATAGATATTATATAAACGAATAGATAGATAGATATTATATAAATACATAGAATAGATAGATAATACATAGATGATAGATAGATGATAGATATTATATAAACACATAGATCAGATAGATAGATAGATAGATAGATATTATATAAATACATAGAATAGATAGATAATAGATAGATGATAAATAGATAAATAGATAGATGATAGATAGATATTATATAAACACATAGAATAGATAGATAGATAGATAGATAGATAGATAGATAGATAGATAGATAGATAGATAGATAGATAGAAGTGCCAAAAATGAAGGTAGCACATCTTTCAATAAAACTTTGAAAAATAATTATTTCTTGCCCAAGGTATGAAGGTATGACATAATATACAAATTGACTCATGGAGTCAATTGAATTGGAGAATTTATGTATACACAGATCGATGGACAAAATAAAGATAAATATATGACATTATAGATAGAATTAATGACAGAAACGTAAAAGACAAATAGCTAGAAAACATTGAAAGATAGATTAGATTACAGATAATTAAATAGCACAAACAAAAATGAATAATTAAGAGTGCAAGGCCTCCTAAATAAGAATCCAATTGTTACAGCATATGAAAAAATAATAAAGAGAGGCAGCATTCCAAAAATATGCCAAGAAAAAAAAGTGAACTTTAATTATCCACATGGGCTAATTACAATCGACTTTGTTTTTTTTGTTTGTATATTTTTGGAATGCTGCCTCTCTTTACAATTTTTGGTGAAAAGATAGATAGATAGATAGATAGATAGATAGATAGATAGATAGATAGATAGATAGATAGATAGATAAATAGATAGATAGCAATAGATAAATAGTAATGGAAGAGCAAAAAAAAAAATACTGAAGAGTTCAAGGCCTCCAAAACAGGAATCCAATTATTACAATATATGGGGAAAAATAAAGATAGGCAGCACTCCAAAAATATACAAAGAAAAAAGTAAACTTTAATTAGCCACATGAGCTAAATAAATATCAGTGTTTTCTTTGTATATTCTTGGAGTGCTGCCCATCTTTATTGTTTTTTTTTCATAGATGGATAAAGTAGCAAAAGTGGAGGTAGCACATCCTTCAATAAAACTTTGAAAAATAATTATTCCATACCCAAGGTAAGACATTTTTATTTTTTCTAGATAGATAGAGAGCAAAAAGCTGCCACAGGAGGGTACTGGTCATTGACTGCATTTACATAACGATAATAAATAACAATCAATCATGATTCTTGTTTAAAAAATCCCCATTATGTGTAAAATAATGTTAATATCACACCCCAGTCTGGCAAATGACACTTTCGAGACCTTAAAATGCGGAAAATGGGAAACATTCACAGAAATGATGAAATAAAGAGAAGAATGTTCTCCCATTTAGATTATTTTTATTCTATAGATGTTAGAGATGTTTGTTGTGAAGTGATAAAGCATCTGATATTGTTCAGATTAATTACCAAGGAAGAGACAATCAAAATAAAAGTGTTGTCCCATCCGATAAAATAGAAAGGTGCATCTCACACAGTAGATACAATCATTGTCGGTAACGATCGGTAATTGTCGGCTCTATGGCCATAGCAGGGGCCGGCAGTAATGGGGACTGGTTGGAGGTTTTCTCTCCTTCCTCTCTGACACATGACAGCACTTGTCTCTGCTGCCTCTGATTCCAGAGAAGCTGCTGCGGTCACACTCACTTCAAACTAAAGGTTTCACAGAATCAGAAATCAAATCAGCCGCAAAAACAAAAAAGATTTAGATTCTTTCTGATTGGAGAAATTAAGAAGAAAAAAAAAAAACACAACAACCACCAACAACAACATCATGGGAGATGATTAAAGAGGAAGAGTAATGTCAGCAGCGTTATATCACAGTGTCCTCCAGGAGACCATCAGCTGTGAGGATGGCATGGGCAGAGGTGCCAGCCACTGGGCACCAGTACAAACCGATGCTGGTGGGTGTGTGTGTGTAATATGTATATGTGTATATATATATATATATATATATATATATATATATATATATATATACATGCACATATTTTTATACATACACACACGTATACATACACATACACAATCACACACTATATGTATATAGGCTTGAGAAAGGCTCACCATGGGCCGAAACGTTGCCATAATGGGCTACTGAATTTGAGCATCTTCTAAACTTTAATCTACAATGGTGTGCTGCCTCTGATTTTTGTATATATATATATATATATATATATATATATATATATATATATATATATATATATATATATATATATATATATATATATATATATACACACACACACATAAACACACACACACACATATATTTAATGTGTATATATATATATATATATATATATATATATATATATACATATATATATAGAAATAACAAGGGTAAGCAGCACAAAAAAACTGAAAAAAGTGGACTTTATTGCCCAAACGGCGTGGCAACGTTTCGGATGTGATATCCTTTCTCAAGCCTTGAGAAAGGATATCACATCCGAAACGTTGCCACGCCGTTTGGGCAATAAAGTCCACTTTTTTCCATTTTTTTTTTGTGCTGTTTTCCTTTTTTATTTCTATTTTGAAAGCCATTTGATTATTGGTTGGGAAAGCTTTGCACGACAATCAAGGCAGTATCTGATGCTGTTCCAATTTTTTCTCTTTGTACACATACATACACACACACATATATATATATATATATATATATATATATATATGTTTACATACATACACGTTTCATTTCATTTTTAACCGTGAAATTAATGACTTCATCTTCCTAGCTTCTTCCCTTAAAGGGGTAGATTTTTTTTTTCTTACTTAAATGCATTCAATTGAGTCTAAAAATAATTCCCGCAATTGTTTTTCTTAAAACTTTTGAAGCGTTAATAATAATAATAATAATAATAATAATAATAATAATAATAATAATAATGTGGCCAAACCCTTTAACTCATTCTGCAGCCAGCAATACACAGGAGTTAAACAGTCCATTTTTTAATATAACCCAATTACAAATACGATTTTTTAGTAGTAAATGCCTACATTTAATTAAGAAAAAAAGAAAATGTGCCTAAAGGTGGACAACCCCTTTAACTAGCCTGGCTGATAACAGAGGACAATAGCTTGACCATGTCATACCCCACACACTGTGTAGAGCACTTACCCAGGGGGTCGTGCCTGATGAGGGCATGGCTGTACTCACTCATCGGTCTGGAGAAGGAGTACAGGGGGTTTGGGAAGGCGCCGGCTCCATAAGACGCTGCCAGGGCCGCCGGGTGGCTGAAGGCCGGGTGGATCGGGGTGGGCTCGTACACCGGGGTCCTGTACGTGGTCACCAGGCTGGTGAATGAGGAGTTCGGGGACGGCAGGGTCGGGGCGGGCAGAGCGGCGGTGCCGTTAGAGGCCGCGTTCCTCCCCAGGATGTCGTCGATGTAGAAGGGTGTGGGGTGCACGGCGGGCAGCGGGGTGGGCGCATACAGGGGCACGCTGAGGGCCATGCCCGGGGAGTGCTGCTGGTACTGCATGGTCTGCCCCCGCTCCTGGCACAGTCCTCTAGGAGTAAATCCACGGGTAATTCTGTCCTCCCTCTCAGCCACACTGGCTTTAAATGTCCTGGCCCCGGCCGCGAGGGTCCTGCACGGTGACAGCCGCCTCCATAGGCTCCTGTGGGCAGTGGGCGGCGCGGTGCTGCGGTCTCTACACTTCCTGCCCTGTCCCTGCCTGCTGCTCATTGGAGGAGTACGGGAACTACGCCCAGCACTGGCATCCATCGGGGGCAATAACGACCATGGGGGTCCAATCACAGACTGCTAACAACCTGGGATCAACTCTGCAGACCAGATCCATAACTGATCCCCGCCCCATCCTGGGCAGGTACCCAGCATCCAGGAGGCACCCAGCATCCAGGGAGGCACCCAGCATCCAGGAGGCACCCAGCATCCAGGGAGGCACCCAGCATCCAGGAGGCACCCAGCATCCAGGGAGGCACCCAGCATCCAGGAGGCACCCAGCATCCAGGAGACACCCAGCATCCAGGAGGCACCCAGCATCCAGGGAGGCACCCAGCATCCAGGAGGCACCCAGCATCCAGGAGGCACCCAGCATCCAGGAGGCACCCAGCATCCAGGGAGGGAGGCACCCAGCATCCAGGAGACACCCAGCATCCAGGAGGTACCCAGCATCCAGGAGGCACCCAGCATCCAGGGAGGGAGGCACCCAGCATCCAGGAGGCACCCAGCATCCAGGAGGCACCCAGCATCCAGGGAGGCACCCAGCATCCAGGAGGCACCCAGCATCCAGGGAGGCACCCAGCATCCAGGAGGCACCCAGCATCCAGGAGGCACCCAGCATCCAGGAGGCACCCAGCATCCAGGGAGGCACCCAGCATCCAGGAGGCACCCAGCATCCAGGAGACACCCAGCATCCAGGAGGCACCCAGCATCCAGGGAGGCACCCAGCATCCAGGAGGCACCCAGCATCCAGGAGACACCCAGCATCCAGGAGGTACCCAGCATCCAGGAGACACCCAGCATCCAGGAGGCACCCAGCATCCAGGAGATACCCAGCATCTAGGAGACACCCAGCATCCAGGAGACACCCAGCATCCAGGGAGGGAGGCACCCAGCATCCAGGAGGCACCCAGCATCCAGGAGGCACCCAGCATCCAGGGAGGCACCCAGCATCCAGGAGGTACCCAGCATCCAGGAGGCACCCAGCATCCAGGAGACACCCAGCATCCAGGGAGGGAGGCACCCAGCATCCAGGAGGCACCCAGCATCCAGGAGGCACCCAGCATCCAGGGAGGCACCCAGCATCCAGGAGGCACCCAGCATCCAGGAGACACCCAGCATCCAGGAGGTACCCAGCATCCAGGAGGCACCCAGCATCCAGGGAGGCACCCAGCATCCAGGAGACACCCAGCATCCAGGAGACACCCAGCATCCAGGAGGCACCCAGCATCTAGGAGACACCCAGCATCCAGGAGACACCCAGCATCCAGGGAGGGAGGCACCCAGCATCCAGGAGGCACCCAGCATCCAGGAGGCACCCAGCATCCAGGGAGGCACCCAGCATCCAGGAGGTACCCAGCATCCAGGAGGCACCCAGCATCCAGGAGACACCCAGCATCCAGGGAGGGAGGCACCCAGCATCCAGGAGGCACCCAGCATCCAGGAGGCACCCAGCATCCAGGGAGGCACCCAGCATCCAGGAGGTACCCAGCATCCAGGAGGCACCCAGCATCCAGGAGACACCCAGCATCCAGGAAACACCCAGCATCCAGGGAGGGAAGCACCCAGCATCCAGGAGGCACCCAGCATCCAAGAGGCACCCAGCATCCAGGGAGGCACCCAGCATCCAGGAGACACCCAGCATCCAGGGAGGGAGGCACCCAGCATCCAGGAGGCACCCAACATCCAGGAGACACCCAGGATCCAGGGAGGGAGGCACCCAGCATCCAGGAGGCACCCAGCATCCAGGAGGCACCCAGCATCCAGGGAGGGAGGCACCCAGCATCCAGGAGGCACCCAGCATCCAGGGAGGGAGGCACCCAGCATCCAGGAGGCACCCAGCATCCAGGAGACACCCAGCATCCAGGGAGGGAGGCACCCAGCATCCAGGAGGCACCCAGCATCCAGGGAGGCACCCAGCATCCAGGAGGTACCCAGCATCCAGGAGGCACCCAGCATCCAGGGAGGGAGGCACCCAGCATCCAGGAGGCACCCAGCATCCAGGAGACACCCAGCATCCAGGGAGGGAGGCACCCAGCATCCAGGAGGCACCCAGCATCCAGGAGGCACCCAGCATCCAGGGAGGCACCCAGCATCCAGGAGGCACCCAGCATCCAGGAGACACCCAGCATCCAGGAGACACCCAGCATCCAGGGAGGGAAGCACCCAGCATCCAGGAGGCACCCAGCATCCAGGAGGCACCCAGCATCCAGGGAGGCACCCAGCATCCAGGAGACACCCAGCATCCAGGGAGGGAGGCACCCAGCATCCAGGAGGCACCCAACATCCAGGATACACCCAGGATCCAGGGAGGGAGGCACCCAGCATCCAGGAGGCACCCAGCATCCAGGAGGCACCCAGCATCCAGGGAGGGAGGCACCCAGCATCCAGGAGGCACCCAGCATCCAGGAGACACCCAGCATCCAGGATGCACCCAGCATCCAGGGAGGGAGGCACCCAGCATCCAGGAGGCACCCAGCATCCAGGAGATACCCAGCATCCAGGAGGCACCCAGCATCCAGGGAGGGAGGCACCCAGCATCCAGGAGGCACCCAGCATCCAGGAGACACCCAGCATCCAGGAGGCACCCAGCATCCAGGGAGGGAGGCACCCAGCATCCAGGAGGCACCCAGCATCCAGGAGGCACCAAGCATCCAGGGAGGCACCCAGCATCCAGGAGGCACCCAGCATCCAGGGAGGCATCCAGCATCCAGGGAGGGAGGCATTCAGTATCCAGGGAGGGAGGCACCCAGCATCCAGGAGGCACCCAGTATCCAGGGAGGCACCCAGTATCCAAGGAGGGAGGCACCCAGTATCCCGGGAGGCACCCAGTGTCCAGGGAGGGAGGCACCCAGCATCCAGGAGGCACCCAGCATCCAGGAGGCAGGCACCCAGTATCCAGGAGGCACCCAGCATCAAGGGAGGGAGGCACCCAGCATCCAGGAGGCACCCGGCATCCAGGAGACACCCAGCATCCAGGGAGGAAGGCACCCAGCATCCAGGAGGCACCCAGCATCCAGGAGGCACCCAGCATCCAGGAGACACCCAGCATCCAGGGAGGGAGGCACCCAGCATCCAGGAGGCACCCAGCATCCAGGAGGCACCCAGCATCCAGGGAGGGACCCAGCATCCAGGAGGCACCCAGCATCCAGGGAGGCATCCAGCATCCAGGGAGGGAGGCATTCAGTATCCAGGGAGGGAGGCACCCAGCATCCAGGAGGCACCCAGTATCCAGGGAGGCACCCAGTATCCAAGGAGGGAGGCACCCAGTATCCAGGGAGGCACCCAGTGTCCAGGGAGGGAGGCACCCAGCATCCAGGAGGCACCCAGCATCCAGGAGGGAGGCACCCAGTATCCAGAAGGCACCCAGCATCCAGGGAGGCACCCAGCATCCAGGAGACACCCAGCATCCAGGGAGGAAGGCACCCAGCATCCAGGAGGCACCCAGCATCCAGGAGACACCCAGCATCCAGGGAGGGAGGCACCCAGCATCCAGGAGGCACCCAGCATCCAAGGAGGCACCCAGTATCCAGGGAGGGAGGCACCCAGCATCCAGGGATGGAGGCACGCAGGATCCAGGGAGACACCCAGTATCCAGGGAGGGAGGCACCCAGCATCCAGGAGGCACCCAGCATCCAGGGAGGGAGGCACCCAGCATCCAAGGAGGCACTCAGCATCCAAGAGGCACCCAGTATCCAGGGAGGGAGGCACCCAGCATCCAGGGAGGCAGGCACCCAGCATCCAGGAGGCACCCAGCATCCAGGGAGGGAGGCACCCAGCATCCAGGTGGCACCCAGCATTCAGGGAGGGAGGCACCCAGCATCCAGGAGGCACCCAGCATCCAGGGAGGGAGGCACCCAGCATCCAGGAGACACCCAGGATCCAGGGAGGGAGGCACTCAGCATCCAGGAGGCACCCAGGATCCAGGGAGGGAGGCACCCAGCATCCAGGAGGCACCCAGGATCCAGGGAGGGAGGCACCCAGCATCCAGGGAGGGAGGCACCCAGTATCCAGGGAGGCACCCAGTATCCAGGGAGGGAGGCACCCAGCATCCAGGAGACACCCAGGATCCAGGGAGGGAGGCACCCAGCATCCAGGAAGCACCCAGGATCCAGGGAGGGAGGCACCCAGCATCCAGGGAGGGAGGCACCCAGTATCCAGGGAGGCACCCAGTATCCAGGGAGGGAGGCACCCAGCATCCAGGAGGCACCCAGCATCCAGGAGGGAGGCACCCAGCATCCAGGAGGCACCCAGCATCCAGGAGGGAGGCACCCAGCATCCAGGGAGGGAGGCACCCAGCATCCAGGTGGCACCCAGCATCCAGGGAGGGAGGCACCCAGCATCCAGGAGGCACCCAGCATCCAGGGAGGGAGGCACCCAGCATCCAGGAGGCACCCAGCATCCAGGGAGGGAGGCACCCAGCATCCAGGTGGCACCCAGCATCCAGGGAGGGAGGCACCCAGCATCCAGGTGGCACCCAGCATCCAGGGAGGGAGGCACCCAGCATCCAGGAGGCACACTGTGTCTGCAAGAGCTGTGCGTGATATCAGCACTGAGATATGAAGTGTATACCACTGCTATAAGGTGTATATTACTGTATATCACTGCTACAAGGTGTATACTGCCACTGCTACAAGCTTGCTGTATATCACTGCTATAAGGTGCATACTGCCAATGCTTCAAGGTGTATATCACTGCTATAAGGAACTTGAACATATTTTCCGAGCACGCTGATGTCACTCCTCGGTTAGCCCCCGACAATGGCGGATAACACCTTATCCGAGCACGTTCGCTCATCACTAATTATTACTCTTGAGATACAATGTATCTAAGGTTATCATTACTGACAACTAATGGGAAAATGTATACATACAGAAATTAATTCACATTCATTGTAATTCCTGTGCATCGTTTGCAGATACTAAAATAATAAATTGATGCTTTATCCAGAAATGTGAGAGAGGCTACTGTAATCTTTTATAACAATCTTGAAAAGAAATAGCAATTTTGCTAATCACAAAAAACACACATAAATGTTGAGAATTCTACAGTGGTACGGAAAGTATTCAGTCCCTTTACATTTTTTACTCTTTGTTTCATTGCAGCCATTTGGTAAATTCAAAAAAGTTCATTTTTTTCTCATTAATGTACACTCTGCACCCCATATTGACTGAAAAAAACAGAAATGTAGAAATTTTTGCACATTTAATAAAAAAGAAAAACTGAAATATCACATGGTCATAAGTATTCAGACACTTTGCTCAGACCCTCATATTTAAGTCCCACGCTGTCCATTTCCTTGTGAGCCACTTTGAGATGATTCTACTCCTTCATTGGAGTCCAGCTGTGTGTAATTAAACTGATAGGACTTGATTTGGAAAGGCACACACCTGTCTATATTATAGACCTCACAGCTCACAGTGCATGTCAGACCAAATGAGAATCATGAGGTCAAAGGAACTGGCCAAGGAACTCAGAGACAGAATTGTGGCAAGGCACAGATCTGTCCAAGGTTACAAAAGAATTTCTGCAGTACTCAAGGTTTCTAAGAGCACAGTGGCCTCCATAATCCTTAAATGGAAGAAGTTCAGGACCACCAGAAGTTATCCTAGACCTGGCCGTCCAGCCAAACTGAGCAATCGTGGGAGAAGAGCCTTGGTGAGAGAGGTAAAGAAGAAACCCAAGATCACTGTGGCTGAGCTCCAGAGATGGAGTATGGAGATGGGAGACAGTTCTACAAAGTCAACTATCACTGAAGCCCTCCAGCAGTCGGGCCTGTGCTAAAAACACATGAAGAGCTCCCAGACTATGAGACATAAGATTCTCTGGTCTGATGAGATGAAGATAGACCTTTTGGGTGATAGTTCTAAGCGGTATGTGTGGAGAAAACAAGGCACTGCTCATCACCTGCCCAATACAATCCCAAAAGTGAAACATGGTGGTGGCATCATCATGCTATGGGGGGTGTTTTTCAGCTGGGACAGGACGACTGGTTGTCATTGAAGGAAACATGAATGCGGCCAAGTACAGAGATATGCTGGATGAAAACAAACCTCTTCTGGAGTGCTCTGGACCTCAGACTTGGCTGAAGGTTCACCTTCCAACAAGACAATGACCCTAAGCACACAGCTAAAATAACAAAGGAGTGGCTTCAGAACAACTCTGAGACCATTCTTGACTGGCCCAGCCAGAGCCCTGACCTAAACCCAATTGAGCATCTCTGGAGAGACCTGAAAATGTCTGTCCACCAACGTTCACCATCCAACCTGACGGAACTGGAGAGGATCTGCAAGGAAGAATGGCAGAGGATCCCCAAATCCAGGTGTGAAAAACTTGTTGCATCATTCCCAAGAAGATTCATGGCTGTACTAGCTCAAAAGGGGCTTCTACTCAATACTGAGCAAAGGGGCTGAATACTTATGGCCATGTGATATTTCAGTTTTTCTTCTTTAATAAATTTGCAAACATTTCTACATTTCTGTTTTTTTTTTCCAGTGAAGATGGGGTGCAGAGTGTACATTAATGAGAAAAAAATGAACTTTTTTTGAATTTAACAAATGGCTGCAATGAAACAAAGAGTGACAAATTTAAAGGGGTCTGAATACTTTTCGTACCCACTGTACATTGCACTACTTTACTAAATAAATTCTATGGCCTGGTATTAGGACATGCTTGGACTTTTAGTTCTGAAATTTAGCTAAAAGTATTTACTTATAATAAAAGAACCCGATTGTCTCAGTAAATAGCAAAGTATTAATTTACTTTCCTTGCTGTTCTTTTGGTTGATGAGATGTTATATATAAAATGAGACGTGAATTGACCAGTTGAGTTGAATGCGATGGTCTGTGGACTGTGATCACAGGTAAATTGTAGCTCTATAATATTGTAGCCATTGATTGATTCCACAGCTGGACGGACAGGATATACATGTATCCCCCCCGGTGTTAGCCTCAGATTAGAGGTCTAGTTAGCACATTGCAATATGTTACGTTAATACCTGCTTACTATTCATGTTCATTAATTATCTCAGCTAGTGCTAATGTCTTGTCATCACCACTTTATCAAGCTGGATAACACACACCTTTCATCTTACAGGATGTGTGAAGACACTTGACGGGAGCAGACTGCGCTCCAAATCCCCAGAATCAAACTATTCTCAGTGTATCACTTCCTAAACTATTTACCTTAGCTGTATATACATACACAGTGCTCAGAATAAATGAGTACACCCCTTTCAAAAGTAATATTTCAATCAAGATCTCACTGAACACATGAACAATGTCCAAAATGTGAACAAAAATTAGTTTCATAGATTTATTTTTAACCCAACACGTGAAATAAAGGTTAATAGTATAACGTTCATTACAAAATCTTCAGTTTTACTCAAATTAGTTGGTGAAAAAATGAATACACACCAAATCCAAAACTACTACATCTAGTATTTTGTATGACCTTCGTGATTTTTAGGCCATGTGCACACGTTCAGGATTTTTTGCGTTTTTTTTGCGTTTTTTCGCTATAAAAACGTGATAAAAACGCAAAAAAAACGCTTACATATTATTTAGAGGGTATTCCGCATTTTTTGTGCAAATGTTGCGATTTTTTCCCCGAAAAAATCGCATCGCGGAAAAAAAGCAACATGTTCATTAAAAAATGCGGATTGCGGGGATTCCGCTCACCTAGGAGTCCATTGATCTGTATACTTCCCGCACGGGGCTGTACACACCATGCGGGAAGTAAGCAGATTATGTGCGGTTGGTACCCAGGGTGGAGGAGAGGAGACTCTCCTCCACGCACTGGGCACCATATAAGTGGTCAAAAAAAAAGAATTAAAATAAAAAATAGTCCTATACTCACCCTCTGATGGCCGCCGAAGTGTTCCCGCCTCTCCGGTGCATGCTCTCTCTTCGGTTCCTATAGATGGTGTGGTTCAGGACCTGTGATGACATCGCTGTCTTGTAATTGGTCGCGTGACCGCTCATGTGACTCACGCGACCAATCACAAGCCGCGACGTCATCACAGGTACTGAACCACACCGGCATCTATAGGAACGGACGCCGCTGAGGAGATCGTCTGGGTGAGTATAACCATTTTTTTATTTTTTTTATTATTTTTAAACATTCTATCTTTTACTATAGATGCTGCATAAGCAGCATCTATAGTAACAAGTTGGTCACACTTGTCAAACACTATGTTTGACAAGTGTGACCAACTTGTCAGTCAGTTTTCCAAGCGATACTACAGATCGCTTGGAAAACTTTAGCATTCTGCAAGCTAATTACGCTTGCAGAATGCTAAAAAAAAACGTGAAAAAAACGGAAAAAAAACGCAAAAAAAATGCGGATTTCTTGCAGAAAATTTACGGTTTTCTTCAGGAAATTTCTGCAAGAAATCCGGACGTGTGCACATACCCTTAAGAACAGCACCATGTCTTCTAGGTAGGGAATGAACAAGTTTGTGACATGTTGTGCAGCGCCCCAAAGTCCTGGTCGTTGCAGTACTGATGCTCCGCCACTAAGGGGGGCTATGGTATGTCTGATGGCACTGAAGGAGTTCACCTGACCAGGTATCACAGACACCAATACACTTCACAGTCTGGCCTCCAGGGGGAGCTAAGAGCGCTATGTATTAGGCCACTCCTCACAGTCTGGTAAAACTGGGGGTTAGATATAAAGTTAGACAGAAAGCTGACTGGGTTGGAACCAGGCAACATCCTGTGGCAGAGGGTGTTGCAGGGGAAGATTCAGGGTGGTCCCTGTCAGGGGTGGGATCCTGACAGAGGCCTAGCGAACAGAAAGAACGTTACGGGACTGCGCCTGCACTTCATTGCGGCGGTACCCCAAGAAAGGACAAGAAGCGAGGTTTATTGTGCTGAGTGAGAAACGAGATCAACGCAACAAGGAGAAACACCAGTAGGAGTCGTGCTGTAAGACGAGGCAACATCCTACTGAGGCGCGCAGCCAGTGGCCGGAAACGCCGAGGAAGTATTGAGCTCCAGGCCTTACTTCGAACCTACGGCAGGACAGTCAGTTATAGGCAGGCTGTCTCACCCAAAATCACCTAAGCAGACACAGGGGGCAACATTTGGAGAGGGGCGACTCTAGGGTCCCAGAAGACCTCCGAGCCTACCCGTCATACGGGTGCATCCTAGCCATATCATCTGGGGGACGAAGAACAACATCATAATCGAGTTGTGAGGGAACTTCAGAAACAGACACAACAGTTGTGAGGACTATCCCGTAAGCACAGCAGGGAAGGACTACAACACACAAGCGCTAGAAGGTAGGCACATATTTCCACCTGCAAAGGGAACTCTGGAGGTGCCATCGGACCGGCCGGACTCAGGCAGCCCGGTTAACCGTATTCCGGACTGAGGATCCTGAAGCCTTCAGTAAAAAGGTAAAGAGACTGCAACCTGGTGTCCTCGTTATTTACCGCGACCTGCACCGCACCACAACATCGTCACATTCTCAACTTTTGCTGGACGCCCCTCAGCAGGGTCACGGTCCGGGCCTAGCCACCGTGACAACCCCAGAACCGAGACAGAGAGGCCCGGTACCGGGTACCCCTCGGCCCTGCGGCAGTGGGGGCGCTCCAACTTGGCGTCACGAACAGGATCTACTTAAGCCTGAAGAATCAGGTCATGTGTGCCTTGGAATTGTGATTTATTGTGCTTGGACTGTGACTTATTGCAAAGACTGTGCATTGCTATTGCCGCCAAAATTTCCCGCCAAAAACCGCCGCCATTGCAGCGCCACAGGGAGCGCAGAGGAAGAAGAAGGGCGTATCATGGGAGGAGACTACCAGAGTGGTGCCAAAAGCGGCGACTGCCCCCTCCGACTATTGTTGCGAGATGACAACCTGCCCAGAAGCAGAGGAGAACCACCCCCTGATTTGCAACGGCGGGAACGAGGTGAAGAGGGAGCTCGACCTTGGAGAAATGTCGGAGCCAGGTGCATGCGGTGCCGCCGAATGCCGGACAGCGAAGATGATCAGCAAGTGCCCGAGCGACGGCGAAGTGATCCCGGCTTGTCCTCATCCACCGGAGGCGGACCCGAATCCACCACAGCTGAAGGATCTGAACTCCTTGGAGCCGCCGGCGGAGGAGCCTACCTATCCCGACCACGGAGCCATGGAGAGCGGAGCCGCATCGGGAGGCCGCCTTGGAGGAGCCGCTGTCCGCGCTGCAGCCGACTCCAGTGTCCTTGTTAACGGAACAGATTGACATCGGTGGAATCACATCAGGCGCAGGTATGGAAGGCGCCCCTACTCCCCTGACCGATCATACTCCCCCGATCGATCGTGCTCCCCTGACCAATCCCGCTCCCACGACCGCTCCTCACCCCGACAATAACCGTTTCCTCTCAGTGGAGCGGGTGGTGCTGACTCCCGACACGATGGGGAAGCTGGTGCCTCCGTTACCGACCAGGATGGGGGAACCCCTAGACGTGAGCTCGGAAGGGGTGATCCTCCAGTGAAACACCCCCCGGATTGGGCCAGATGGATCCAGGGAGGAGGGCCTCACCCTTGCTGTGCTTATTTGGGAACAATATAAACAATGCCTGATTTCACATTGGCAAAACCGAAAAGAGACAGAACAAACTGATGCACCAAAAGTTCAACACCCAAAGCCTGCGCACGGCAGGAAAGACGCGGTAAAGCGGGGAACTGTGCTGGCCTTTCACCCAAAGCGGGGTTGGGGCTCCATACAGGAACCGGAACTACCGACTGACATCTTCGTTACTAGTTACAATGTGAAGACTCCCTTCCGCAACCGATATGGTGACCCCTTATTGCAAAGGGGGGACCAGGTGACCTACACCCGCCACCGGAGTGCACAAGGGTGGTGCGCTCGGAACGTCCAACGATGTGGGCCTGAGGGGGTGTCACCTGTTGCCCCGACCATGACTGATCCGGACTTGACAGATCTTGTTACTATCGCCACAGTACGCCTTGTTGCGGCTACCGAGCTTGCAGCCAGGGTTAGCCTTCGGATCCAGACACCGGGTGAGCTGACTGCACCCGAGAGACCAACCACCGACACTGACACCGCATCAGCCGGAGACCAGGGACCAAAGCCGCCACGGCCAGGAGATGCCCACTACCGGCTGATGTCTTGCAATTTACTATGAAGCTTCAAAAGTGCTTTGCAAACTGTATATAGTTAACTGTTTGTCTCTCTATGTGTCTTGCTGCTGCTGCAACCCGATGAGGGTTAACTCTTAAGGGGATCCCTTAGTTTACCCGGGATCCCTATTTTTGCTTTTTGCGTTTGTTTCTTGTTCATCATTGTTGAAAAGAACTGCTGGATCATGAACACTGCATGATTACAAACTTATTGTAAATAGTTTGCACCTTCTTAAAGGTGCCCTCTACTGGTTTTACAAAGAAAAGGACTCTTTGCGAAGAAACTGTTCCTGGAAGCAGTACCGGAGTCCCTGCTGTACACGAACTTGCAGCTTGAGAAGTTGCACTACCTCCAAGGGACTTGGTCCCCTCTTAAAGGGAACGTTCACCAATAGCACTTAAAGTCGAATAATGCTTACATGTAGAAGTTATATGTAGTTAGCTAGTTAATTGTAATTGTAATGTTTAATAATGTGTTAGAGAATGAGGACAGGAAGTGAACCCGTACGGGGTTAGTCAGTGAGTCCTCCTAGGAGCCATACAGAGATGGCTCAGCGATCTTGAACTGAGAGAAGCTTGATACGTTCTATACTGTGTATAGTAGCAGAAAGGCAGTAGGCCCGGACGAGAATGGGGCGGTCCTGCAACAGAGCGAGAGGCAGTAGGCCTGGGGCAGATAGACAGGCGGTCCTGCAGATGTAAAGATGGAAAATGAAGAAAAGTTGATTAGCCTTATAGCGTTTTATAAGAAGGTCTTTAGTGGATTCAGCGCATACGTCCTTAAAGGCAATGTTAAATTATTGTTCAGAAATTTGCACTTAGTAGAATACCCGGTTGGGTAAGAGAAGTTATTTATAGTATGTTATTTAAAATATTTAACCATGTTTGTAACGTTCAAGTGTCCTCACCTCCCATAAAGGGAAGCTCTGTTCAAATTTACTTATTATTGCATTTCAAAAATAGTATGTCTTTTTGCTGACATGTATTGTTGTTTTCTTCCCAGTCCAGGAGTACTGGATTTAACCGGGGGGGAGTGCAGCGCCCCAGAGTCCTGGTCGTTGCAGTACTGATGCTCCGCCACTAAGGGGGGCTATGGTATGTCTGATGGCACTGAAGGAGTTCACCTGACCAGGTATCACAGACACCAATACACTTCACAGTCTGGCCTCCAGGGGGAGCTAAGGGCGCTATGTATTAGGCCACTCCTCACAGTCTGGTAAAACTGGGGGTTAGATAGAAAGTTAGACAGAAAGCTGACTGGGTTGGAACCAGGCAACATCCTGTGGCAGAGGGTGTTGCAGGGGAAGATTCAGGGGGGTCCCTGTCAGGGGTGGGATCCTGACAGAGGCCTAGCGAACAGAAAGAACGTTACGGGACCGCACCTGCACTTCATTGCGGTGGTACCCCAACAAAGGACAAGAAGCGAGGTTTATTGTGCTGAGTGAGAAACGAGATCAACGCAACAAGGAGAAACACCAGTAGGAGTCGTGCTGTAAGACGAGGCAACATCCTACTGAGGCGCGCAGCCGGTGGCCGGAAACGCCGAGGAAGTATTGAGCTCCAGGCCTTACTTCGAACCTACGGCAGGACAGTCAGTTATAGGCGGGCTGTCTCACCCAAAATCACCTAAGCAGACACAGGGGGCAACATTTGGAGAGGGGCGACTCTAGGGTCCCGGAAGACCTCCGAGCCTACCCGTCATACGAGTGCGTCCTAGCTATATCATCTGGGGGACGAAGAACAATATCATAATCATAATAATTGTGAGGGAACTTCAGAAACAGACACAACAGTTGTGAGGACTATCCCGTAAGCACAGCAGGGAAGGACTACAACACACAAGCGCTAGAAGGTAGGCACAGATTTCCACCTGCAAAGGGAACTCTGGAGGTGCCATCGGACCGGCCGGACTCAGGCAGCCCGGTTAACCATATTCCGGACTGAGGATCCTGAAGCCTTCAGTAAAGAGGTAAAGAGACTGCAATCTGGTGTCCTCGTTATTTACCGCGACCTGCACCGCACCACAACATCGTCACATTCTCAACTTTTGCTGGACGCCCCTCAGCAGGGTCACAGTCCGGGCCTAGCCACCGTGACAACTGTTATGATCCTTAGTGGCTGAGGATCACAGAATGAACTAGCTAAGTTACTGAACATAGAACGAGCTCTAGGGAGGTGGTAACTGGACTGACCGCAAATCTGATCCTAACCAAACACACTGAAGGTAGCCGGTGAACGTGCCTAAATTCCTGGATGTCTCGACGCAGCCTGAGAAACTTGCTACCCCTATAGAGAAAGTAAGACCTCACTTGCCTCAGAGAAATGACCCCAAAGATATAGGAAGCCCCCAACAAATAATAACGGTGAGGTAAGGGGAAAATACAAAACGTAGAAATGAAAACAGATTCAGCAAATGAGGCCCACTAATACTAGATAGCAGAAGACAGGCAGGGAACTGTGCGGTCAGTAAAAAACCCTATACAAAATATCCACGCTGAGAATTCAAGAACCCCCACACCAACTAACGGTGTGAGGGGAGAAACTCAGCCCCCTAGAGCTACCAGCAAGCAAGGAAATCACATATTAGCAAGCTGGACAAGGACAAACAAATAACCAAGGAACATATTGAACACTGATGATCAAAAAATGAACAAACAGAAAACTTAGCTTCTCTTGGAGAGACTGGTAACAAAGGTAGGCAGGAGAGATCAAAATAGTACTGAATACATTGACAGCAGGCAACAACTGATAGTCCAGGTAAGCTAAATAGGAAACCAGCTAACATAACGAGACAGCTGATCCAGCCTCAGACCTGCAGAATGACACAAAGAGCCACCAGAGGGAGCCCAAAGACAGCACTCACACAGTACCACTTGTGACCACAAGAGGGAGCCCAAAAACAGAGTTCACAACAGTACCCCCCCCTTGAGGAGGGGTCACCGAACCCTCATCAAAACCCCCAGGGCGATCAGGATGAGTAACATGGAAGGCATGAACCAAATCGGCCGCATGAACATCAGAGGCGACAACCCAGGAATTATCCTCCTGACCATAGCCCTTCCACTTAACCAAATACTGAAGCCTCCGTCTAGAAATACGAGAATCCAAGATCTTCTCCACCACGTACTCCAATTCGCCCTCAACCAGCACCGGGGCAGGGGGCTCAACAGAAGGAACCACAGGCACCACATTCCTCCGCAACAAAGACCTATGGAACACGTTATGAATGGCAAACGACGCTGGGAGGTCCAGACGAAATGACACCGGGTTAAGGATTTCCAAAATCTTATAAGGACCGATGAAGCGAGGCTTGAATTTAGGAGAGGAGACCTTCATAGGAACATACCGAGAAGACAGCCATACCAAATCCCCAACATGAAGTCGGGGACCCACACCGCGACGGCGGTTGGCAAAGCGCTGAGCCTTCTCCTGTGACAACTTCAAATTGTCCACCACATGGTTCCAAATCTGCTGCAACCTATCCACCACAGAATCCACCCCCGGACAGTCAGAAGGCTCAACCTGACCCGAGGAAAAACGAGGATGAAAACCAGAATTGCAGAAAAAAGGCGAAACCAAAGTAGCAGAACTAGCCCGATTATTAAGGGCAAACTCGGCCAATGGCAAAAAAGTCAACCAATCATCCTGATCAGCAGAAACAAAACATCTTAAATAAGTTTCCAAGGTCTGATTAGTTCGCTCGGTTTGGCCATTCGTCTGAGGATGGAAGGCCGACGAAAAAGACAAATCAATGCCCATCTTAGCACAAAAGATCCGCCAAAATCTGGACACGAACTGGGATCCTCTGTCAGACACAATATTTTCAGGGATGCCGTGCAAGTGGACCACATTCTGAAAAAATAGAGGAACCAAATCGGAGGAGGAAGGCAACTTAGGCAAGGGCACCAAATGGACCATTTTGGAAAAACAATCACACACCACCCAGATGACAGACATTCTCTGAGAGACTGGAAGATCCGAAATAAAATCCATGGAAATGTGCGTCCAAGGCCTCTTCGGGACAGGCAAAGGCAAAAGCAAACCGCTGGCACGAGAACAGCAAGGCTTAGCCCGAGCACAAATCCCACAGGACTGCACAAAAGAATGCACATCCCGCGACAAGGAAGGCCACCAGAAGGACCTAGCCACCAAATCTCTGTTACCAAAAATCCCAGGATGGCCTGCCAACACCGAAGAATGAACCTCGGAAATAACTTTGCTGGTCCATCTATCTGGGACAAACAGTCTCTCTGGTGGGCAACGGTCAGGTCTATCCGCCTGAAATTTCTGCAGCACTCGTCGCAAATCTGGGGAAATGGCAGACAAAATCACTCCCTCTCTGAGGATACCAGCCGGCTCTGAAACTCCCGGAGAGTCAGGCACAAAACTCCTAGAAAGCGCATCAGCCTTCACGTTCTTCGAACCAGGCAGGTACGAGACCACGAAATCGAAACGGGAGAAAAACAACGACCAACGAGCCTGTCTAGGATTCAGCCGCTTGGCAGACTCGAGATAAATCAGATTTTTGTGATCAGTCAAGACCACCACACGATGCTTAGCTCCCTCGAGCCAATGTCCCCACTCCTCAAATGCCCACTTCATAGCCAACAACTCCCGATTACCAACATCATAATTCCGCTCGGCAGGCGAAAACTTTCTCGAAAAGAAAGCACAAGGCTTCATCACAGAGCAATCAGAGCTTCTCTGCGACAAAACAGCCCCTGCTCCAATCTCAGAAGCATCAACCTCGACCTGAAAAGGAAGAGAGACATCAGGCTGACACAAAACTGGAGCCGAAGAAAACCGGTGCTTCAGCTCCCGAAAGGCCTCCACGGCCGCAGGAGACCAATTAGTCACATCAGAACCCTTCTTGGTCAAATCCGTCAAGGGTTTAACCACGCCAGAAAAATTAGCAATGAAGCGACGGTAAAAATTAGCAAAACCCAAGAACTTCTGAAGACTCTTAACAGATGTAGGCTGAGTCCAGTCATGAATAGCCTGAACCTTGACTGGGTCCATCTCAATAGTAGAAGGAGAAAAAATAAAACCCAAAAAGGAAACCTTCTGTACTCCGAAGAGACATTTTGAACCCTTCACAAATAAGGCATTAGCACGTAGGACCTGAAATACCATCCTAACCTGCTTCACATGGGACTCCCAGTCCTCAGAAAAGACCAATATGTCATCCAGATACACAATCATAAATTTATCCAGATATTCTCGGAAGATGTCATGCATGAAGGACTGGAACACAGAAGGAGCATTAGAGAGTCCAAAAGGCATCACCAAGTACTCAAAATGGCCTTCGGGCGTATTAAATGCTGTTTTCCATTCATCCCCCTGCTTAATACGCACAAGGTTATACGCACCACGAAGATCTATCTTGGTGAACCAACTGGACTCTTTAATCCGAGCAAACAGATCAGATAATAATGGCAAAGGATACTGAAATTTCACCGTGATTTTATTTAGAAGACGATAATCAATACAAGGTCTCAGAGAACCATCCTTCTTGGCCACAAAAAAGAATCCTGCACCAAGAGGGGAGGAGGACGGGCGAATATGTCCCTTCTCTAAAGACTCCTTTATATAGCTCCGCATCGCGGCATGTTCTGGTACAGACAAATTAAAAAGTCGTCCCTTAGGGAACTTACTACCAGGAATCAAATTTATAGCACAATCACAATCCCTATGAGGAGGTAGGGCACCGGATCTGGGCTCATCAAATACATCCTGGTAGTCTGACAAAAACTCAGGGACCTCAGAAGGAGTGGAAGAAGCAATTGACACCAAAGGAGCATCGCCATGAATTCCCTGGCAACCCCAACTTGAAACAATACATAGCTTTCCAATCCAGCACTGGATTATGAGCCTGCAGCCATGGCAGACCCAAAACGACAACATCATGCAAATTATGCAGCACAAGAAAGCGAATCACCTCCTGATGTACAGGAGTCATGCACATGGTCACTTAGTCCAATACTGAGGCTTATTCTCAGCCAATGGTGTAGCATCAATTCCCCTCAGTGGAATAGGGAATTCTAAAGGCTCCAGGACAAAACCACAGCGCCTGGCAAACGACAAATCCATCAGGTTCAGGGCAGCACCTGAATCCACAAAAGCCATAACCGAGTAAGATGACAGAGAACAAATTAAAGTAACAGACAAAATGAATTTAGGCTGTATAGCACCAACGGTGACAGTTTTAGCGATTTTTTTTAAGCGCTTAGAGCATGCTGAGATAACATGAGTAGAATCACCACAGTAAAAGCACAACCCATTTTGATGTCTATGATTTTGCCGCTCAACTCTGGTCAGAATTCGGTCACATTGCATAGACTCAGGTCTCTGTTCAGAAAAAAACGCCAGATGGTGCGCAGATTTGCACTCCCGCAAACGCCGATCAATCTGAATGGCCAAAGCCATTGAGTCATTCAGACTTGCAGGCGTGGGGAACCCCACCATAACGTTTTTAATGGCTTCAGAAAGACCTTCTCTGAAATTTGCAGCCAGGGCACACTCATTCCATTGAGTAAGCACCGACCATTTCCGAAATTTTTGACAATACACCTCAGCTTCATCCTGGCCCTGAGAGAGAGCCAGCAAGGCCTTTTCTGCCTGGTTCTCAAGATTAGGTTCCTCATAAAGCAATCCAAGCGCCAGAAAAAATGCATCCACATTCAGCAATGCAGGATCTCCTGGCGCCAGGGAGAAAGCCCAATCTTGAAGGTCGCCACGTAACAGGGAGATAACAATTCTAACTTGCTGAATGGAATCACCAGAGGAACGAGGTCTCAAGGAAAGAAATAATTTACAATTATTCTTAAAATTCAGAAACCTAGATCTATCTCCAGAAAACAACTCAGGAATAGGTACTTTTGGCTCAGACATAGGACTGTGAACAACAAAATCCTGAATGCTTTGCACCCTTGCAGCAAGATGATCCACACTAAAAGTCAGACTCTGAATATCCATGTCTGCAGCTGAACTCAAAGCCACCCAGAGTTTAAGGGGATGAGAGAAGCTGGACAGACTGCAGCAAAGGGAGAGAAAAAAAAAATTGTACTCAGGGCTTCTCTTATCCCACTTCTGCGATGCATTAAACACTTTTTGGCCTGCTGTACTGTTATGATCCTTAGTGGCTGAGGATCACAGAATGAACTAGCTAAGTTACTGAACATAGAACGAGCTCTAGGGAGGTGGTAACTGGACTGACCGCAAATCTGATCCTAACCAAACACACTGAAGGTAGCCGGTGAACGTGCCTAAATTCCTGGATGTCTCGACGCAGCCTGAGAAACTTGCTACCCCTATAGAGAAAGTAAGACCTCACTTGCCTCAGAGAAATGACCCCAAAGATATAGGAAGCCCCCAACAAATAATAACGGTGAGGTAAGGGGAAAATACAAAACGTAGAAATGAAAACAGATTCAGCAAATGAGGCCCACTAATACTAGATAGCAGAAGACAGGCAGGGAACTGTGCGGTCAGTAAAAAACCCTATACAAAATATCCACGCTGAGAATTCAAGAACCCCCACACCAACTAACGGTGTGAGGGGTGAAACTCAGCCCCCTAGAGCTACCAGCTAGCAAGGAAATCACATATTAGCAAGCTGGACAAGGACAAATAAATAACCAAGGAACATATTGAACACTGATGATCAAAAAAATGAACAAACAGAAAACTTAGCTTCTCTTGGAGAGACTTGTAACAAAGGTAGGCAGGAGAGATCAAAATAGCACTGAATACATTGACAGCAGGCAACAACTGATAGTCCAGGTAAGCTAAATAGGAAACCAGCTAACATAACGAGACAGCTGATCCAGCCTCAGACCTGCAGAATGACACAAAGAGCCACCAGAGGGAGCCCAAAGACAGCACTCACACAGTACCACTTGTGACCACAAGAGGGAGCCCAAAAACAGAGTTCACAACAGACAACCCCAGAACCGAGACAGAGAGGCCCGGTACCGGGTACCCCTCAGCCCTGCGGCAGTGGGGGCGCTCCAGTTGCAACATCTACCTTTTTTTCCATTGTTCAAAAACAACTTTAGGGCTTGGAGGCTCAATTTAGAGATCCCATATATACACTGCTCCAAAAAATAAAGGGAACACTAAAATCCCACATCCTAGATATCACTGAATGAAATATTCCAGTTGTAAATCTTTATTCATTACATAGTGGAATGTGTTGAGAACAATAAAACCTAAAACTGATCAGCGTAAATCACAACTAATATCCCACGGAGGTCTGGAGTTGGAATGATGCTCAAAATCAAAGTGGAAAATGAAGTTACAGGCTGATCCAACTTCAGTGGAAATGCCTCAAGACAAGGAAATGATGCTCAGTAGTTTGTGTGGTCTCCACGTGCCTGTATGACCTCCCTACAGTGCCTGGGCATGCTACTGATGAGGAGGCGGATGGTCTCCTGAGGGATCTCCTCCCAGACTTGGACTAAAGCATCCGCCAACTCCTGGACAGTCTGTGGTGTAACGTGATGCTGGTGGATGGAGTGAGACATGATGTCCCAGATGTGTCCAATTGGATTCAGGTCTGGAGAAGGGGCGGCCAGTCCATAGCTTCAATGCCTTTGCAGCGCCCCAGAGTCCTGGTCGTTGCAGTACTGTGGCTCCGCCGCTAAGGGAGGCTATGGTACGTCTGATGGCACTGAAGGAGTTCATCTGACCAGGTATCACATACACCAATACATTTCACATCCGGGCCTCCAGGGGGAGCTAAGGGTGCTATTTATTAGGCCACTCCTCACCGTGTGGGTAAACTGGGGGTCAGGCAGGAAGTTAGACAGAAAGCTGACTGGGTTGTACCAGACAACACCTGGTGGCAGAGGGTGTTGTGGGGGAAGATTCGGTAGGGTCCCTGTCAGGTTTGGGACCCTGACAGAGGCCTGGCTACAAGAAGGAACGTCACGGGACCGTGCCTGCTCAGCATAGCGGCGGTGCCCTAAGAAAGGATCAGAAGCGAGATATATTGTGCTGAGTGAGAAACGAGATCAAAGCAAGAAGGAGAATACCAGTAGGAGTCGTGCTGTAAGACCGAGGCAACATCCTACTGAGGCGCACAACCGGCGGCCGGAACGCCGAGGAAGTATTCATATATCTAGCTCCAGGCAATACTTCAAACCAACGGCAGGACAGTCAGTCACAGGCGGGCTGTCTCACCTAAATCACCTATGCAGACATGGGGGGCAACCTGTGGAGAGGGGCGACTCTAGGGTCCCGGAAGAGCTCCGAGCCTACCCGTCATACGGGTGCGTCCCAACCATAACACCGGGAGGGACGAAGGATTAGCAGAACATCATCTAATCGAGTTGTTGTGAGGGAACACGAGAAACAGACACAACAGTTGTGGGGACTATCCCGTAAGCACAGCAGGGGAGGACCACAACACATAGCGCTAACAGGAAGGCACAGATTTCCACCTGCAAAGAGAACTCTGGAGGTGCCATCGGACCGGCCGGACTTGCGCAGCCTGGTGAACCGTATTCCGGAGTGAGGACTCAGAGGCCTTCAGTAAAGAGGTAAAGAGACTGCAACTTGGTGTCCTCGTTATTTACTGCACCGCACCACCACCACTATCCACATCTATCATTTACTGTACGCCCCTCAGCAGGGTCACGGACCGGGCCTAGCCACCGTGACAACCCCAGAGCAGAGACTCAGAGGCCCGGTACCGGGTACCCCTCGGCCCTGCGGCAGTGGGGGCGCTACAACTTCATCTTGCAGGAACTGCTGACACACTCCAGCCACATGAGGTCTGGCATTTTCCTGCATTAGGAGGAACCCAGGGCCAACTGCACCAGCATATGGTCTCACAAGGGGTCTGAGGATCTCATCGCGGTACCTAATGGCAGTCAGGCTACCTCTGGCGAGCACATGGAGGGCTGTGCGGCCCTCCAAAGAAATGCCATCCCACACCATTACTGACCCACTGCCAAACCGGTCATGCTGAAGGATGTTGCAGGCAGCAGATTGCACTCCACGGCGTCTCCAGACTGTCACGTCTGTCACATGTGCTCAGTGTGAACCTGCTTTCATCTGTGAAGAGCACGGCACCAGTGGCGAATTTGCCAATCCTGGTGTTCTGTGGCAAATGGCAAGCGTCCTGCACGGTGTAGGGCTGTGAGCACAGCCCCCATCTGTGGACGTCGTGCACTGAGACCATCCTCATGGAGTCGGTTTCTAACCATTTGTGCAGACACATGCACATTTGTGGCCTGCTGGAGGTCATTTTGCAGGGCTCTGGCTTTCTCCTCCTGTTCCTCCTTGCACAAAGGCTGAGGTGGCGGTCCTGCTGCTGGGTTGTTGCTCCCCTACGGCCCCCTCCACGTCTCCTGGTGTACTGGCCTGTCTCCTGGTAGCACCTCCAGCCTCTGGACACTACGCTGACAGACACAGCAAACATTCTTGCCACAGCTCGCATTGATGTGCCATCCTGGATGAGCTGCACTACCTGAGCCACTTGTGTGGGTTGTAGAGTCCGTCTCATGCTACCACGAGTGTGAAAGTACAACCAACATTCAAAAGTGACCAAAACATCAGCCAGAAAGCATTGGTACTGAGATGTGGTCTGTGGTCCCCACCTGCAGAACCACTCCTTTATTGAGGGTGTCTTGATAATTGCCAATAATTTCCATCTGTTGTCTATTCCATTTGCACAACAGCATGTGAAATTAATTGTCAATCAGTGTTGCTTCCTAAGTGGACAGTTTGATTTCACAGAAGTTTGATTTACTTGGAGTTATGTTCTGTTGTTTAAGTGTTCCCTTTATTTTTTTGAGCAGTGTATTTATATGATATGTACAGCGGGTGAAATAAGTATTGAACACGTCACCAATTTTCTAAGTAATTATATTTCTAAAGATGCTATTGACATGAAATTCTTACCAGATGTCGGTAGCAACTCATACAATCCACACAGGGAAAGAAATCAAACCATAGATATCCATGGATTAAGTTATGTGTAATAATGAGAAATGACAAAGGGAAAAAGTATTGAACACACTTACTGAAATTTATTTAATACTTCGTACAAAAGATTTTGTTGGTGATGACAACTTCACGATGCCTCCTGTATGGAGAAACTAGTCGCATGTATTGCTCATGTGTAATGAAAGCTCATTCGTCCATACAAACCCTCTTCAAATCTTGAAGGTCCCGTGTGCTCCTTCTATGAACTCTGAGCTTTAGTTCCTTCCATAAATTTTCTATTGGATTCAAGTCAGGTGACTCTGGCCATTCTAGCAGCTTTATTTTCCCTCTTTGAAACCAACTGAGCATTTGCTTTGCCATGTGTGGGTTCATAGTCTTGCTGAAATGTCCACCCTCATTTCATCTTCATCATCCTGCTAGATGGCAGCAGATTTTTATCAAGAATGTCTCAGTACATCCTTCCTTCACTTAGATTGCCATATGCTGAAAAACAGCCCCATACGATGATGCGCCCACCTCCCGTCTTTATTGTTGGTATAGTGTTTTTGGGGTGATAACTAAGCAGTCCGTTTGGCCTTTAAACATGGTATCTACTATGGCATCCAAAGAGTTCAAATTTGGTCTCATCTGACCAGACTATATTCTCCCAATATTTCACAGGCTTGTCAAAATAATGTTTAAATGCCCTTGAACATGCTTTTTGTTCAGCAATGGAGTCTTGCATGGAAAGCGTACCTACACACCATGGAGGTTGAGTGCATTAATTATAGTTTTCTTTGAAACCCCTTCCCTTAGCATCAAAGGCCTTGCCCTGTCCTGGATTGCTTCCTACCTTTCCAACCACACATTTAGCGTTTCCCACTCCCACACTACCTCCTCACCCCGCCCTCTCTCTGTTGGTGTCCCTCAAGGCTCTGTCCTAGGGCTCTACTTTTTTCCATCTATACCCTTGGCCTAGGACAGCTCATAAATTCCCATGGCTTCCAGTACCACCTTTATGCGGACGACACTCAGATCTACCTCTCTGGCCCAGATGTCACCTGTCTGCTGTCCAGAATCCCGGAGTGTCTATCAGCCATATCCTCCTTCTTCAACTCTCGCTTCCTAAAACTCAATGTAGACAAATCCGAACTCATCATCTTTCCCCCATCTCGCGTATCCCCCCCACCTGATGTACTGTATTTATTATGGTAAATGGCATCACGTTTTCTCCTGCACCTGAAATCCGCTGCCTTGGGGTAACTTTCGACTCTGCCCTGTCATTCAAGCCGCACGTCCAAACTCTTGCCACCTCCTGTCGCCTCCAACTCAAAAATATTGCCAGAATCCGTCCCTTCCTCAGCCCACAATCTACTAAAACTCTTGTACATGCCCTCATCATCTCCCACCTCGATTACTGCAACACCCTCCTCTGTGGCCTCCCCGCTAACTCTCTTGCAGCGCCCCAGTCTGTCCTCAACTCTGCTGCCTGGCTAATCCACCTCTCTCCTCGCTACTCCCCTGCTTCTCCCCTCTGCAAATCCCCCCACTGGCTCCCAATTCCCCAATGAATCCAGTTCAAACTACTAACACTGATCTACAAAGCCATCCACAACCTGTCCCCTCTCTATATCTCTGAACTAGTCTCCCAATATCTTCCCTCATGTAATCTTCGATCTTCCCAAGACCTCCTACTCTCCTCCACAGTTATTCGTTCCTCACACAACCGCCTCCAAGATTTCTCCCAAATATTACCCATCCTCTGGAACTCCACGCCTCAACACGTCCGATTATCCACCACCTTCGGATCCTTCAGACGGAACCTGAAAACCCATCTCTTCAGGAAAGCCTACAACCTACAATAGCCATTCTGGCGCGTCACTAACCGCCGGAGCTGCCGCGTCACCAACCGCCGGAGCTGCCGCGTCACCAACTGCCGGAGCTGCTGCGTCAACAACCGCCAGAGCTGCCGTCTCACCACCGCCAGAGCTGCCGCCTCACAACCACCAGAGCTGCCGCTCCCCCGACCTTCTGTCTCCTCCCCATTATCCCGTAGAATGTAAGTCCACAAGGACAGGGTCCTCTCCCCTCTGCACCAGTCTATCATGGTAAATTTGTTTACTGTAAACGTTATCTGTAACCCCTTTTCTCATGTACCGCACCATGGAATTAATGGCGCTATATAAATAAATAATAATAAAAAACAATAGTACCTGCTGATTCTAGGTCTTTCTGTAGCTCTCCACTGGTGGTCCTTGGCTCTTGGACAACTCTTCTGATAATTCTTTTCCCTTCTCTAAAATATTGTGGCAGCACCTAGTCGGCGCTGGTTTAGAGTGAAATTGTGTTCTTTCCACTTCTGGATTATGGCCCCAACACTGCTCACTGGAACCTTCAGTAGCTTAGAAATACTTCTGCAACCAATGCCATCAGTATGTATTGCAACCACAAGGTTGCAAAGGTCTTGAGACGGCTCACTGGTTTTACCCATCATGAGATGTTTCTCGCATGGCTCTTTGGTAATGAGTCACCTTTTTATAGGCCATCAGTTGAACCAGCTGATATTATTTTTCACTAACTGGCAGGATTGCTTTCTAATTACTGATACATTTCAGCTGGCGTCATGACTTTCCATGGCTTTATGTACCTCTTTTTCAAAATGTGTTCAATACCTTTTCCCTTTGTCATTTCTCAAAATTACATATAGCTTAATTTATGGACATCTGTGGTTTGATTTCTCTGGCTGGATAGATTGGATGGGTTGTTACCGACATCTGGTGAGAAATTCATGTCAATAGCACTTTTAGAAATATATTTACTTGGAAAATTGGTGATGTGTTCAATACTTATTTCACCCACTGTATATATTTCACACCATTAGTCTTGATGAAATTCCCAACTCCATTTGCTGAAATGCAGCCTCACACTTGCCAGGCCCCTCCCCTGTGCTTCACTAAGGCTACTTTCACACATCAGGTTTTTTGTGTCAGGCTAAATCTGGCTAATGTTGTAAAAAACGGATCTGACTTTTTTTGTGAAAAACTGATGCGCCGGATCCGTTTTTTAGCCAGATCCGGTCTTCCTTAATGCGCATATATTTTTTGTCTTCCTGGTTTCGGGAAAAAGAGAGAGAGAGAGAGAGAGAGAGAGAGAGAGAGAGAGAGAGAGAGAGAGAGAGAGAGAGAACGGAAAATCTCAATGATTTGCTTGGAAAATACTGTGAAAACCTGATCCGGACGTCGGATTCTTCTTTCACACCTCCGTTTCATCTGTTTTTGGCCGATTCCATCACTGTGCGTTTTTTTCCGCAGGACAAAAAAACGTTGCAGTGGACGTTTTGTTCGTCCGCCAGAAAAGACTATTTGGACGGATCCGGCAAAAAATGGATGAAACGTCTGGCCATCAGGCACAATCCGGCGCTAATACCACTCTATGGGGAAAAAACGGATGTGGCGTAAAAAAAGGATCCTTTTTTTAAAAAATTGCCGGATTGTGCCTGAAACCAAAAAGCCTGATGTGTGAAAGTAGCCTAAGGCTACTTTCACACAGTTCACAGTTCAGTTTTTTGCTGTCAGGCAGGATCGGTCGCTTTTGCAAAAAAACGGATCCGGTGCAAAATGTGAAAAACTGATGCAACGGATCTGTTTTTTTGCTGGATCCGTTTTTTTTTTTTTTTTTTTTTTTTAAACCGGTGACAGAGTATGGATTTCCTGTTCAGGAGGAGAGAGAGAGAGGAAAATGCAGCTACGGGGCATGCTCAGTGTGGAAAAACCAGGTTCGTTAGCCAGATTCATCCATTTTGCCTCCCGTTTCATCCATTTATCGCCGGAACTGTCGCTGGCCATTTTTTCAACGGACACAAAAAATCGTTCCTCTGGACGTTTTGTCCGGCCGCCGGAAAACAAAATTTGGACGGATCCGGCAAAAAAAGGGTGAAACGGTAGGCCATCAGGCACAATCCAGCGCTAATACAACTGTATGAGAAAAAAACGGATCCGGCGGAAAAACAAACGATCAGTTTTTTAAAAATTTTGCCGGATTGTGCCTGACGGCAAAAACCTGATGTGTGAAAGTAGCCTAAAGGTACCATCACACTCAGCAACTTTGCAACGAGAACGACAACAATCCGTGACGTTGCAGCGTCCTGGATAGCGATCTCGTTGTGTTTGACACGCAGCAGCGAACTGGATCCCGCTGTGATATCGCTGGTCGGAGCTAGAAGTCCAGAACTTTATTTGGTCGTCAGGTCGGCGTGTATCGTCGTGTTTGACAGCAAAAGCAACGATGCCAGCAATGTTAAACATGGAGCTAAGGACCTGTGAGAACGATAAGTGAGTCACCGTTACGTCACTGGATCGCTCCTGCATCGTTCTGGAGCTGCTGTGTTTGACGTCTCTACAGCGACCTAAACAGCGACGCTGCAGCGATCGGCTCGTTGTCTATATCGCTGCAGCGTCGCTGAGTGTGACGGTGTAGACCTGCAGACACTATTACTCTACCTCTCTCCAGCCGTTTGGCAAACAAACTGCCTTTTGTTACAACCAAATATTTAGTCAATACAAAGAACCTGCTACCATTTTACTGCACTCAAGTTCCTATGTTTTGTGTATTATTGAATCACTTAGCCTTGTTCCTATTTCGAAGTTTTGGATTTTGGCTGCAATTTTTCTATGAAGACCATCTTTGGCCAGGCTTCTTCTCCGAACAGTAGATGGGTGAAGTTGCTTGCTGCCAATTCTGAGCTGATTGCACTTCTGGAGATCTTTTCGATTTCGAACAGAAGTAGGCATGATGTGTCTTCCAAATGATGCATTAGGTTTCTTTGGCCGACCACTGTGAGAAATAGAGGAAGCTACATATCAATCATGTAATACCATCAGGGAGACGTCTGGTTGGCTCCAAAATTATTCAGCAGGAGTGCAACAACCTCAAACATACAGCCAATGTCATTGATAAGTTCATCATAAGAAGAGCAATGGGTCCTGGAAGTGATGATATGGTCCCCACAGAGACCTGATGTCAATATAATCGAGTCTGTCTGAGATCACATGAACAGACAGAAGAATTTTCGCAAGTCTACATGCATAGAAGATTTGTGGTTAGGTCTTCAAGATTTTTTATAAAAACCCCCATGTCAAGTTTTTTTTTTAAATAGTGTGCAAGAGCAGAGGAAAATTTCAATTTTCGTGCATCTGGGGCAAAAAATTAGTTTGGTGCCCCCCCTTATACACAGCTTTATCAATAAAAGTTTAAAAACTTACACTGACGATCAAAAGGGTAATAATGTTTTGAACTTTTGACTTTCAGGCTCCATATCTCGCCATCCACTACTTCTTCAAACGTGAGACTACCATCAATTTATAGAAAATCATCTTGGCTATCTCATACATAAATTTGACTTACAACTATTTTGCATATGATTAGTTATGCAGATTCTTGTCATGTCACTGCATTGTTACTGTTTTGCTCTTAAATATCTCAATTTTAATTTTTATTATTTTGTTAGTATTTTGTAAATCCATCTTTGGCTTTCAGCACTGCCTGAATCCTTCTGGGCATGCTCTTGATCAGATTCAAGAAAGTCTCGACCAAAATCTGATCCCAGGTCTCTTCTACACGATCCAAATTTGGTGCATACTGGTCAAGTCACTTCTGTATGCATACAGCTTTTTCTTCAACTCTACCCACAAGTGTCCAATTGTGTTGAGGTCTGGGACTGTGAGGGCCAATCCAGCACCTCTACTTCATTGTCATTAAACCATTTCTTCATAGAATAAAAGCTCACCGACACAAAAAGAGGACTTAAAAATCCTCAAAAAAATTGAAAAAAGTCACAGAGAAAAATAGATGGCCATCATTAATCGGGTCCGCTGCACCCTGCAGTGCATTTGGTTGGAGGCTTCAGCAGGTAACCATCTCTGCATTTTTCTCTGTGACTTTTAAACCATTTCTTCACCAATCTTGACGTATGCATCAGGTTATTGTCTTTCCGGAATGCTATGTCGTCTGTTGTGAATTTGGATTCTGGGCTCCCCCGGTGGCTACTGGTGGAATTGAACTTGTGACATCATCTTCCCTGTTCACCTGTTCTGATTAGATCTGGGTGTCGCTATATAACCTGGCTTCTCTGTTAGATGCTTGCCGGTCAACAATGTTATCAGAAGCCTCTCTGTGCTTGTTCCTGCTCCCAGACATCTACTAGATAAGTTGGACATTCGTCCATGTTTTGTTTTTGTATTTTGGTTCCAGTTCACAGCTGCAGTTTCGTTACTGTGTCTGGAAAGCTCTTGTTGATCAGGAATTGCCACTCTGGTATTATGAGTTAATGCCAGAGTCCTAAAGTAATTTCTGGATGTGTTTTGTTAGGGTTTTCTACTGACCATGAAAGTATGCTTTCTGTCTTCTGCTATCTAGAAAGCGGACCTCAAATTTGCTAAAACTATTTTCCTGCTGCGTTTGTTGTTTCATCTCATATCACCGCCAATATATGTGGGGGGCCTCTGTCTCCTTTTTGGGCATTTCTCTAGAGGTGAGTCAGGTCTTATATTTCCCTCTGCTAGCATTATTTAGTTCTCCGGCCGGCGCTGGGCATATAGGGATAAAAAGTAGGACATGCTACCTGGCTACTTCTAGATGATGCGGTAGGTTTAGTTCATGGTCAGTATAGTTACATCTTCCAAGAGCTTGTTCCTATTGAGGCTTATGCTAGTTCTCTGGCCATGGAGATCATGACAGTCGTCCCTTTCATACCCATAGTACTTAAGTGTATGAAGTAACTTGTCTTGTAGGATACACACTTATAGCTCAGCATTGAGACCACCATCGATCCTGGTATAAAATGGCTTTGGCTGTGAAACAACCCCATATGACCAGGCTTCCTCCACCGAACTTGACAGTTCCTTCAATTTCTCGCACCGTTACCCCCTTTTTCCCTTGTGTCTTCAAGACCAATTTGCACCCATCAAAGCCTTGACTTTCTTCTCATCACTCCAAATCACCCAATTCCAATCTTCTATTGTACAGTTTTCGTACTTTTTTGCAAACTCAAGCTAATGTTTTTTATGATGATATGACAATATTGAAGTCAAAGCTTCTTCTCCTTTTTTCTGGCCACCATTGGAGACTTATGTAAAGTGCGTTGCGCGGTGCTTGCATGGATGTTTGTGATCTACTATTGCGAAGCATACGAGCCTCCTGCACTGCCATTTTTGTTGCACCAGAACTGATGGACCTTGTGATGAGCCGAATTGTTGACTCTAATAATTTGCCTGTGTGTCTACCTTTTAGCTTTTGAATGAATGGATGGACCTCACTTCGTATTTTTCCAACTGTCATGGCGCTCACATGACGCAGTTTTGCATTTTTCTTGGCCAAGAGACCTTGATGATGCTGTTTATCTTTTCTTGGGAAATCATATTCATGGCTGCTCCATAATTCGAACCAGTGACCTTTTGCTTGAGAATCAACCTAATAACACACTGAACTATTAGGGAATGTGAGAGCAGGTTGTAATCTGTAGTATACAGGAAGAATATGATGTTTCCGCCCCCAGGAGAAAAACAATAACAATGCAGTGACATAACAAGAATCTGCATAACTAATCATGTTATAAATAGTTGGAAGTCAAATGTATGTATGAGATAGCCAAGGTAATTAACAATAAATTGATTGAAATCTCATGTTCGAAGCAATAGAGGATGGTGAGATATGGAGCCTGAAAGTCAAAAGTTCAAAACATTGTTACCCTTTTGCTCATCAGTGTATGAAATGCTAATTATTGTGTGTAAGTCACCATAGAAACATCTGACTAAAAGATCTAAAAACACTAGCAGCAAAGTTTGTGTAAATCAAAATTTGAGTTTTTCTTAAAACTTTTGACCAAGACTGTATATACACATGTGCTAAATAGCCAAAGAGAGGAGCCTTTATCACGTCCCATTCTAAAAGCATAGACATCAATATAGAGTCTGTCCCTTTGCAGCTACAACAGCTTCCACTCTTCTGGGAAAGCTTTCTATAAGATTTTACGGGAATTGTAACCTTTTTGTTCAGAAGCGGTTTTGTGAGGTCAGACACTGATGTTGGTGCGGAAAGGACAGGGCTCACAAACTCCATTCTAGTTCTTCCAATGGTGTTAGATGAAGTTGAGGTCAGGACTCTTTGTTAATGGTGAATTTCTACATCAAACTCCTCCAACCATGCATTTATGGACTTTGTGCCTTGGGCACAGTTATGGGGGACAGAAAAGGGCCTTCCCCAGTATGTTCCCACAAAGTTGGAAGCTAGAATTATCCAAAATGTCTAGCTATTTTGAGGCATCAAGATTTCCTTTCACTGGCACTAAAAGTCTTAGACCAAGTCCTAAAAAACAAGCCTAAAGCATTACCTCTTCTTGACCAAGCTTTTCAGCTGGCACAATCCAGTCAAAGAAGTAACATTTTCCTGGGATTCGCCAAACCCAGTGTATCTCATACTTGGCATTGTGCTTGGTAATGTTAATATCAGAAGATGTTTGGACTCTGCAGTTATGGAGTCAGAAGAGTGTTGGTGACTTTTCTTCCCTCTGCTCCTCAGCATTCAGTCATCCCACTCTGTAACTTCACATGGTCTCTACTTTGTGGCTGTGTATCCTGTATGCAGGGTCAGGATCAGAGGTAGGCTTGGTAGGCACCTGCCTAGGACACAACCTCTTGCCTACATGAGGGGGACACACTTTAAAAAAATGCTGAATGTCTGCGGCCGTACGGCACCTTCCTCCAGCAGCAGACATTCAGTACAGTGACGGCAAGGACGCAGGCACGGAGGTGAGCGATGTCAGTCACTGACGCCGCTCACATTTCTCTCTTCCTGCATCCTGGCTATCAGTCCCTCCCTGCACACAAAATGATGGCCTGCCGCTGGCACAGGAGTTGTAATCTCCCCTGCTCCATTGGGAAATCCAAACTGTAGGCCATTTCTGGCCTGCGCCTTGTTGGAGAAGGCGCACACAGGTGAAGTTGGAGTGATGTCATCACACCATCCAGCATTCACTGTTGCACTTCACAGAAGAGGAGACGGTGGAAAGAAGCCTGGATTAGGTGAGTACACATTTTTTTTTAAATTCTTATATTACTGTGCAGGGGGGGAAAATGAGGGGCTGTGTGGATGGGGGGGATAAAATGAGGGGCTGTGCTAATGGGGGAACAGAATGAGGGTCTGTGCTAATGGGAGGGATAAAATGAGAGGCTGTGCTGATAGGGGGAATAAAATGAAGGACTGTGCAAAGGGGGAAATAAAATGAGGTGCAGTACAGATGGAGGGAAAAACTGAGGGGCTGTGCAGAGGGAGGAATAAAATGTGGGGCCATGGAAATGGGGGAATAAACTGAGTAACTGTGCAGAGGGGAATGAAATGAAGGGATGTGAGATGAGGGAGGCAATAAAATTAGGTTCTATGAAGATGGAGCAATAATTGATGGGCTGTGCAGATGGGTGAATAAACTGGGGGCTGTGTGGAGAGGGGGATAAAATAAGGGGCTGTGCACATGGGGGAAATAAACTGAGGGGCTGTGCGGAGAGGGGAATAAAATGAGGGGCTGTGCATTTGGGCCATGAAATGAGGGACTGTGAAGGGAGACAGCAAAGTATATGAGATGTGGTGACCATGCTGTATATGGGGCTGTGGAGGTCATTATACTGTGGGCTGTAGTGACCATACTGGATAGGGGCCTGTGGTGAATATCATACTGTTTGGGGTGCTGTTTGTGGGCCATAATAGTGTATGGGATGCATGGGGTCTGTAGTGGACATCATACTATACATGGGGGACTGTGGTGGACATTATACTGCATATGGGGGCTGTGGTGGTGACCATACTATATATTGGCGACTTGAGGCTATCATACTGTATGAGTGGCTGTTGTGACCATCATACTGTTTAGGGGGCCATGTGAGGAGTGGTTACACTCTGAAGTTAACAGCTACGTAGGCAATATGAGGGCATCGTGTGAAAACAGGCACAGAATGGATGTGTAGAGGTGACAGTGTGAAATGAGGGCACAATATGGAAAGCGTTAGCATGATGGGGAGACATTGTGGAGATATAGAAAGTGTAATGGAAAATTAGAGAGAGGACAGCCATGGCACAGGCCTTGGTTCATAGGGTAGATGGTGTGGCGGTTACAGCTGATAATGGTAGACTGTGTGGAGGCCATATACCATAGGAGACTAATTTAGGTCATAGTAGGAACAGATTTTTTATAACACACTTTTAAAGGCACCGTGTGGAGATGTGCAGCAAAAGACCGTAGAAAAGGGAGGTCTGCAGAGAACAGCTGTGGTTGCGAAAAGTCATGATGTCATCTAGACAAGATGGAGATGAAAAGAAAGAGACGACTCCAGAGAAGATGTAATCTATAAGGTACCTGGATGTAAATGTTTATTTGTGATACTGACTAATTCTCATCAGTGCTGTGGCTCCTTAAGGGTATGTGCACACGTCCGGATTTCTTGCAGAAATTTCCTGAAGAAAACCGGAAATTTTCTGCAAGAAATCCGCATTTTTTTTTTTGCGTTTTTTTTCCGTTTTTTTCGCGGTTTTTTTAGCATTCTGCAAGCGTAATTAGCTTGCAGAATGCTAAAGTTTTCCAAGCGATCTGTAGCATCACTTGGAAAACTGACTGACAGGTTGGTCACACTTGTCAAACATACTGTTTGACAAGTGTGACCAACTTTTTACTATAGATGCAGCTTATGCAGCATCAATAGTAAAAGATAGAATGTTTAAAAATAATAAAAAAAATAAAAAAATGGTTATACTCACCCAGACATCTCATCAGCTGCGTCCGTTCCTCTTCCTATAGCTGGTGTGTGCGGTGAAGGACCTTCCATGACGTCGCGGTCATGTGAGCGGTCACGTGAGCGGTCACATGACCGCTCACGACCAATCACAAGACAGTGATGTCATCGGCAGGTCCTTCACCGCACAGCAGCTATAGGAACCGAAGCGGCAGCATGCAGCAGTGAGGCGGGAAGACATCGAGGGTGAGTATAGGACTATTTTTTATTTTAATTCTTTTTTTTTTACCAATTATATGGTGCCCAGTGCGTGGAGGAGAGTCTCCTCTCCTCCACCCTGGGTACCAACCGCACATAATCTGCTTACTTCCCGCATGGTGTGCACAGCCCTGTGCGGGAAGTAAGCAGATCAATGGACTCCTAGGTGTGCGGAATCCTCGCAATTCCGCATTTTTAATGAACATGTTGCTTTTTTTTCCGCGATGCGATTTTTTCGCGGAAAAAATCGCAACATTTGCACAAAAAATGCGGAATACACTGTAAATAATAGGAGGCATATGTTAGCGTTTTTTTCACGTTTTTATCACGTTTTTATAGCGAAAAAACGTGAAAAAAACGCTAAAAATCCTGAACTTGTGCACATGGCCTTATGGTCCGCAGTCTGATAATGGTTCTTAATAACAACTCCCAGTTTATAGTTAACATTGTTAAGGACATACTGGAAGCTGTAGGGTTGTAGGTTCATGCAATACAATTGTTTATAGGGCTGACTTGATATTACAATTGATCGTTGTACTAAACTTGGTTCTTGTGTTCAAGTACTACACATACTGATAGGGAATTTAGATTGTGAGCCCCAACGGGGATAGTGACGTTAACGTGTGTGCAACCTGTAAAGCGCTGCGGAATATGTTAGCGCTATATAAAAATAAAGATGAATAAAGATGATACTCTGGGTTCTGGTCATGTATTCATGTACTTATGGTGGTTCTGGTGATGTATTCATGTGGTGATGAAGGTTCTGGTGACATATTAATTTACTGATGCAGTTATGTTATATTCATGTACTGATGGTGGATCTAGTGATGCATTCATGTACTAATGGTGGTTCTGGCGACGGTTCTAGGGACCTATTCATGATGCTCTAATTATGTACTAATGATGATTTGGCTGATATGATGAATCATCATCACTACATGAATACAGCAACAGAACAACCATCACTACATGAATATGTCACCAGAACCTGAATACATCTCCAGAACTACCATCAGTTTTGTGCAAGCTGTATTTGCCACAAGATGGACACAAACATCATCAGATTTATCGCTTTATCTATAATGGGGATCTGTGTATTTTCCATTGGGGTATCTGCCAAATGCTGGACACCTTAATGAAAACTAAACAGCCCTGATTATAGTTACGCTATAAACTACTTCCCAAACTATCCTTGGGTTTTACATTTAAAATAAAGGACGTCAGGGATGAATATCACTAGTTTTTCCTCTGTATGGTATAAATGGTTCCCAAAAATGACTGATTCTGTATCTGTGTAATTGCACTCCTTGTTAAGTCATATCCCTAAAGTACACCAAAAAAGTGAAAAAAAGTAACAATTCTAGTGAAAGTTGGTCATCACAGTTTGACCCATCAGAGGGGAAGTGGGGAGGTGTATTAGGGGTCCTTTTACCTAAAGGTACCGTTACACTAAACGACTTACCAACGATCATGACCAGTGATACGACCTGGCCATGATCGTTGGTAAGTCGTTGTGTGGTCGCTGGAGAGCTGTCACACAGACAGCTCTCTCCAGCGACCAACGATCAGGGGAACGACTTCGGCATCGTTGAAACTGTCTTCAACGATGCCGAAGTCCCCCTGCAGCACCCGGGTAACCAGGGTAAACATCGGGTTACTAAGCGCAGGGCCGCGCTTAGTAACCCGATATTTACCCTGGTTACCATTGTAAAAGTTAAAAAAAACAAAAAACACTACATACTCACATTCCGATGTCTGTCACGTCCCCCACCGTGAGCTTCCCGCACTGACTGTGTCAGCGCCGGCCGTAAAGCAGAGCACAGCGGTGACTCTACGGCCGGCGCTGACAGTCAGTGCGGGAAGCTGACGGCGGGGGACGTGACAGACATCGGAATGTGAGTATGTAGTGTTTTTTTTTCCTTAACTTTTACAATGGTAACCAGGGTAAATATCGGGTTACTAAGCGCGGCCCTGCGCTTAGTAACCCGATATTTACCCTGGTTACAAGTGAACACATCGCTGGATCGGCGTCACACACGCCGATCCAGCGATGACAGCGGGTGATCAGCGACCAAATAAAGGTCCTGATCATTCCCTACGACCAATGATCTCCCAGCAGGGGCCTGTTCGTTGGTCGCTGTCACACTATAACAAGATCGTTAGCGGGATCGTTGCTACGTCACCAAAAGCGTGACGTTGCAACGATATCCTTAACGATATCGTTATGTGTGAAGGTACCTTTAGTCTCTGAGCCATTTCTTTGCTTTGAAGTTTGTGGGGTGGGGGTCGCCATTGGCTTCATCTGATACCAAAATACTTTGTTCTGGCTCTGCCCATATGCTTCTGCAGCGCCCCAGAGTCCTGGTCATTGCAGTACTGATGCTCCGCCACTAAGGGGGGCTATGGTACGTCTGATGGCACTGAAGGAGTTCACCTGGCCAGGTATCACAGACACCAATACACTTCACAGTCTTGCCTCCAGGGGGAGCTAAGGGTGCTATGTATTAGGCCACTCCTCACAATCTGGTAAAACTGGGGGTTAGATAGAAAGTTAGAGAGAAAGCTGACTGGGTTGGAACCAGGCAACATCCTGTGGCAGAGGGTGTTGCAGGGGAAGATTCAGGGGGTCCCTGTCAGGGGTGGGATCCTGACAGAGGCCTAGCGAACAGAAAGAACGTTACGGGACCGCGCCTGCACTTCATTGCGGCGGTACCCCAAGAAAGGACAAGAAGCGAGGTTTATTGTGCTGAGTGAGAAACGAGATCAACGCAACAAGGAGAAACACCAGTAGGAGTCGTGCTGTAAGACGAGGCAACATCCTACTGAGGCGCGTAGCCGGTGGCCGGAAACGCTGAGGAAGTATTGAGCTCCAGGCCTTACTTCAAACCTACGGCAGGACAGTCAGTTATAGGCGGGCTGTCTCACTCAAATCACCTAAGCAGACATAGGGGGCAACAGTGGGAGAGGGGCAACACTAGTGTCCCGGAAGAGCTCCGAGCCTCCCTGTCATACGGGTGCGTCCTAGCCATATCATCTGGGGGACGAAGAAGAACATCAAAAGCAGTTGTGAGGGAACTTCAGAAACAGACACAACAGTTGTGAGGACTATCCCGAAAGCTAAGCAGGGAAGGACTACAACACACAAGCGCTAGAAGGAAGGCACAGATTTCCACCTGCAAAGGGAACTCTGGAGGTGCCATCGGGCCGGCCAGTCTCAGCCAGCCCTGTTAACCGTACTCTGGATTGAGGATCCAGAAGCCTTCAGTAAAGAGGTAAAGAGACTGCAACCCTGTGTCCTCGTTATTCACCGCGGCTTGCACCACACCATAACCTCATCACTCTCCACTTTCACTGGACGCCCCTCAGCAGGGTCACGCACCGGGTCTAGCCACCGTGACAGCCCCAGGACAGAGACAGAGAGGCCCGGTACCGGGTACCCCTCAGCCCTGCGGCAGTGGGGGCGCTCCACTTCCACTGTGTAATAACTCACTGTTGATCATAGAAGATTTAAAAGGAAAGAGGTTTTATGCTTATTTTTTTTCCTTTAAATTAACACTACAGCGAATGCTTATACCCTGACTTATTTGCAGTGCAGGGGTAGTGGATGACTTAGAGTTTGACCTCATTTATGCCTCAATATTTCTGACTCTTGCTGCCTTTTGATTTACCACTGCCTAGTTTGGCACTAAAAAAAAAGTGACAAGCACTTTTTTCACCAGATATTTTTCAAAACCTCTTCTAAAAAAATATATATCCTCATATGAGCAAAAAAAAAGTGGAATTTCCATGGAATTGAATAGGAAGAGTTTCTAAAACATTTTCAAAGCAGTTTTTGAGAAAAAGTGGATACACCCAAAATATACTCCATATTCACTTGGCTTCAGGGTCTTGTAATACTAGTGTATGACACTATAAAGGCTGTATTTACAATTTTTTTTTAGGATTTACAATAGGGACCTTGTGCTCATTTTGGGGGAGCTGATATAGTGCCAAACAATGGAAAGAGGGAAAGAAAGAGATGAGAAAAGAAAGAAAGAAAGAAAGAAAGAAAGAAAGAAAGAAAGAAAGAAAGAAAGAAAGAAAGACATAGGGAAAGAAAGCGGAAGAAAGAAAGAAAGAAAGAAAGAAAGAAAGAAAGAAAGAAAGAAAGAAAGAAAGAAAGAAAGAAAGAAAGAAAATAGAGTAAAAAAGAACGAAAGAAAGAGCAAAAGAAAGAAACAGTGAAATAAAAATAAAAGAAAGAAAAAATAGCAAAAGAAAAAAGAGAGAAATAGAAAAAAAACAGGAAGAAAGAAAGTAAAAAAGCAAACAACAAGATGAAAGAGAGAAAGATGGAAGGAAAGAAACAATGAAAGAGGAAAAGAATAAAGCGCAAAAGTAAGAGAAAAATAAAAACAAAGAAAGCGGAAGGTAGAAATAAAAAAAAAAGAGAAAGAAAGGAAAAGTGAAAGACGAGTTAAAAAGCGCAAAAGATAGAAAAGAAAATAGTGAAAGAAACAGCAAAAGACAAGAGGAAAGAAAGAAAGAACAAAAGAAGGAAATAAAGAAAGATAGAAAGAAAAAGAAAGAAAGAAAGCGTTACACATAATGACATTTAATTATAACTATAATGCACCCTATGTTTTATTTTGTTGTGCATGCCGGCCTTCTGTATTCTGGGAGCTGAAGGGCTTAGGCGGCTCCGTGTCAGAGCCCTGGCTGTGTTGTCCCTATGCGGAGCCGTGTGCTGCTTTCTGATTGCTGTAGTTTTTTAATAGCGCAGTTGTTACATTCCAGCCCCGCTGCATAATCCGTTCAACAAGCAGAATGAAGCGTTTAATTTTGCAGTCCTGGGTAACACCTGCTTTGTGGGGGCTTGTGAGACCCCGGCGCTCACTTCTCTCTATCTGGAATCCCATAAACTCTATACGCTGCCATGTCACAGTTATTCCAATGAATATTGTTTTAATATTGCCGGGGCTGGTTTTATGGTTAATTGTATTATGTTTACAGCCAGGCTGGGCCTTGGATTTCTTCACATTTCTCGGTATGATTTTTTGGTGTGTTCAGAGAGTCACATCTAATAAAGAGCAGCAGTTGTGCCCTTTTTATATAGAGGGCCAGGGAGTTCCAATATTTTCACTCTGCTGGATACTGGAGCCAGTAAAATTCATGAAATTTTAATTATTTTGGGGGAATTAAATGGAGATTTTTTTTTTAAGGACAAAAACTTATTTGCACTTCCTATTGTAAAGAAGTGCAACAAAGGAAATTGTTAAAGGTTCTTGTTTTTTTTTCTCCTCCCTGTGACATTTTTTATAGGGTGAATTAGATGCCTTTTATGGCTATTCAAAATTATTTTTTATCCTGCCGACATGGTGGATTGAAAGTGGGGATACATTAAAGAGGTGTGATCGTTTTATTGTCCGCCTTTTTACACAACAATAAACATCCATTCATTTCATGCTTCAAGGAGCTCGTTTCGTTGGGGGGGACATGGGTGGAGGGGGCTACATGTGCTTATAGTCAACCAGGCTAAGTAAGACCCTACATGTCCTTAAAAGCTGGTCAAGTACAAACTCATGTCTATAAACTTTAGGAAGTAAATCTGGTCAGAGACAAAACGATTCTTGTTAACACAAAAAGAAAATATCACAAATTCTATGACGAGCTGAGAGTTACGTAGACAAAGAAAAAGTGATGACGTGAATAATTCTCTACATAAAGAAAACCAACGACCCCACAATCAGAAGATCATACATGGAAGGAATTTACCTTTCACCAAAACTCACCCACTATGTGTAAAAGTGCTAGGACCTGAGCAAAAAGTTGCAACATTTGTTGTAAATACGATTTGTGACCACCCACTGGACTCCTAAGCCCGACAGAGGAGTAAATGCATAAATGATTGGATATACTGATTTGTTTTCCTACAGAATTACATATCAATCTTCACACCACCTCCTGAGAAGTCAACATTAGAGGAGACATCCCCAATGGACCGTTTTTGTAAAAAGAATCCCATTGAAAATAAATTGATCACCTGGTATCCCGCCAATGGCATCATCCATGATCAGCTGGAACCTGTCAATTAGATCTTTTTTATCCTTGCAAATTAGAAAAGACAGGTGTCTTTTCCTCAGTGTGTTGCATCCGATTTGCATCCATTGTCTCACCATGTGTCTCTTTTTACCATCAGCCGGGCACCTGTTTTTCTCATGGGCTTAAAGGAAAAAGACTTACAAGACAGCAGTTGTTGCTTAATATAAGGTTAGAAACTCACCTTGTAGTGTGATACTAGGAACACAACATCCATCTGGACATATTAAAAAATCGGGAGATGATTGGCAGCCAGACCTTTCCTCTTCGTTGCCTTTCCAAGCTCGGTAGCCATTAGTACAAGTATGTGATCTGAAGAAAATTAGGCATTATTCAGACTGCCCCAAATCCAAATCGAGTGCAAGTCCACAAGAAGAAAGCTTCTTTATTTCGGTGATAATCATACAACATGTTTCGGAAATGAATTGTCTCAATTTCAGGTGTATAGACAGGAAAAGCACCCGGCGCACTACCATAACATGATTATAAATCAAAACGGGGTGCAGACAATGGTGAATACCGCATTGTATAATGTAGAAAAAAAAAGCACCACTGTAATAATGCACACCACATCATACAGTTATATGAAAAAGTTTGGGCACCCCTATTAATCTTAAGCTTAATGTTTTATAAAAATTGTTTTTTTTTGCAACAGCTTTTTCAGTTTCATATATCTAATAACTGTTGGACACAGTAATGTTTCTGCCTTGAAATGAGGTTTATTGTACTAACAGAAAATGTGAAATCTGCATTCAAACAAAATTTGACAGGTGCATAAGTATGGGCACCTCACCAGAAAAGTGACATTAATATTTAGTAGATCCTCCTTTTGCAAAAATAACAGCCTCTAGTCGCTTCCTGTAGCTTTGAATGAGTTCCTGGATCCTGGATGAAGGCATTTTTGACCATTCCTCTTTACAAAACAATTCCAGTTCAGTTAAGTTTGGTGGTCGCCGAGCATGGACAGCCCTCTTCAAATGATCCCACAGATGTTCAATGATATTCAGGTCTGGGGACTGGGATGGCCATTCCAGAACAGTGTAATTGTTCCTCTGCATGAATGCCTGAGTAGATTTGGAGCGGTGTTTTGGATCATTGTCTTGCTGAAAGATCCATCCCCTGTGTAACTTCAACTTTGTCACTGATTCATGAACATTATTGTCAAGAATCTGCTGATACTGAGAGGAATCCATGTGCCCCTCAACTTTAACAAGATTCCCGGTGACGGCATTGGCCACACAGCCCCAAAGCATGATGGAACCTCCACCAAATTTTACTGTGGGTAGCAAGTGTTTTTCTTGGAATGCTGTGTTTTTTTGCCGCCATGCATAACGCCTTTCTGTATGACCAAACAACTCAATCTTGCTTTCATCAGTCCACAGGACCTTCTTCCAAAAAGAAATTGGCTTCTCCAAATGTGCTTTTGCATACCTCAGCCGACTCTGTTTGTGGCGTGCTTGCAGAAACGGCTTCTTTCGCATCACTCTCCCATACAACTTCTCCTTGTGCAAAGTGTGTTGTATAGTTGACCGATGCACAGTGACACCATCTGCAGCAAGTTGATGCTGCAGCTCTCTGCAGGTGGTCTGAGGATTGTCCTTGACTGATCTCACCATTTTTCTTCTCTGCCTTTCTGATGTTTTTCTTGGACTCCAACTTCTGGCCTTAACAAGAACTGTACCTGTGTTATAATATATAATAATAATAATAATAATTTTTATTTATATAGCGCCAACATATTCCGCAGCGCTTTACAACTTATAGAGGGGACTTGTACAGACAATAGACATTACAGCATAACAGAAATCACAGTTCAAAACAGATACCAGGAGGAATGAGGGCCCTGCTCGCAAGCTTACAAACTATGAGGAAAAGGGGAGACACGAGAGGTGGATGGTAACAATTGCTTTAGTTATTTGGACCAGCCATAGTGTAAGGCTCGGGTGTTCATGTAAAGCTGCATGAACCAATTAACTGCCTAAGTGTGAAGCAGTACAGACACAGCGGCTATTAACTGCATAAAGTGTATGAGAACATGATGCGAGGAACCTGATTATGTTTTTTTTTTTTCTTAATAGGCCACACAGGGATAGTTAGGTTAATGCGTTGAGGCGGTAGGCCAGTCTGAACAAATGCGTTTTTAGGGCACGCTTAAAACTGTGGGGATTGGGGATTAATTGTATTAACCTAGGTAGTGCATTCCAAAGAATCGGCGCAGCACGTCTAAAGTCTTGGAGACAGGAGTGGGAGGTTCTGATTATTGAGGATGCTAACCTGAGGTCATTAGTGGAGTGGAGGGCACGGGTAGGGTGGTAGACTGACCAGAGAGGAGATGTAGGGTGGTGCTGAGCCATGGAGTGCTTTGTGGATGAGGGTAGTAGTTTTGTTCTGGATTCTGGAGTGGATGGGTAGCCAGTGTAATGACTGGCACAAGGTAGAGGCATCGGTGTAACGGTTGGTGAGGAATATGATCCTGGCAGCAGCATTCAGGACAGATTGGAGCGGGGAGAGTTTGGTAAGAGAGAGGCCGATTAGTAGAGAGTTACAATAGTCCAGACGAGAATAAATAAGTGAGACAGTAAGAGTTTTTGCAGAGTCGAAAGTAAGAAAAGGGCGAATTCTACAAATGTTTTTGAGATGCAGATAAGAAGAGCGAGCCAGTGATCGGATGTGGGGGGTGAATGAAAGCTCAGAATCAAGGATGACCCCAAGACAGCGGGCATGTTGCTTTGGAGTAATGGTGGAACCGCACACGGAGATGGCAATGTCAGGCAAAGGTAGGTTAGTAGAGGGAGAGAACACGAGGAGTTCAGTTAGTGCGTTCTTCCATTTCCTTAATATGTTCCTCACAGTGGAAATTGACAGGTTAAATCTCTGAGACAGCTTTTTGTATCCTTCCCCTGAACAACTATGTTGAATAATCTTTGTTTTCAGATCATTTGACAGTTGTTTTGAGGAGCCCATGATGCTACTCTTCAGAGGAGATTCAAACAGGAGAACAACTTGCAAGTGGCCACTTTAACCCCTTAGTGACAGAGCCAATTTGGTACTTAATGACCAGGCCAATTTTTACAATTCTGACCACTGTCACTTTATAAGGTTATAACTCTGGAACTCTTCAACGGATTCTGCTGATTCTGAGACTGTTTTTTCGTGACATATTGTACTTCATGTTAGTGGTAACATTTCTTCGATATTACTTGCGATTATTTATGAAAAAAAACAGAAATATGGCAAACTTTTTTAAAATTTTGCAATTTTCAAATTTTGTATTTTTATGCCCTTAAATCAGAGAGATATGTCACAAAAAATAGTTAATAAATAACATTTCCCACATGTCTACTTTACATCAGCACAATTTTGGAAACTAAAATTTTTTTTTGTTAGGGAGTTATAATGGTTAAAAGTTGACCAGCAATTTCTCATTTTTACAACACCATTTTTTTATAGGGACCACATCACATTTGAAGTCATTTTGAGGGGTCTATATGATAGAAAATAACCAAGCGTGACACCATTCTAAAAACTGCACCCCTCAAGGTGCTCTAAACCACTTTCAATAAGTTTATTAACCCTTTACGTGCTTCACAGGAACTGAAACAATGTGGAAGGCAAAAATGAACTTTTTTTTTCAAACATTTTACTTCAGAACCATTTTTTTTTTATTTTCACAAGTGTAAAAACAGAAATGTAACCATAAATATTGTTGTGCAATTTCTTCTGAATACACCGATACCCCATATGTGGGGGTAAACCACTGTTTGGGCGCACTGCAGAGCTTGGAAGAGAAGGAGTGCCGTTTGACTTTTTCAATGCAGAATTGGCTGGAATTGAGATCGGATGCCATGTTGCGTTTGGAGAGCCCCTGATGTGCCTAAACAGTGGAAACTCCCCACAAGTGACCCCATTTTGGAAACTAGACCCCTTAAGGAACTTAACTGGATGCGTGGTGAGCACTTTAGACCCCCAGGTGCTTCTCAGAAGTTTATAACGTAGAGCCGTGAAAATAAAAAATTGCATTTTTTCTACAAAAATGATCTTTTTGCCCCCCAATTTTTATTTTGACAAGGGTAACAGGAGAAATTAGACCACAAAAGTTGTTGTGCAATTTCTCCTGAGTACGTCGATACCCCATATATGGGGGTAAACCACTGTTTGGGCGCACCGCAGAACTTGGAAGAGAAGGAGTGCCATTTTACTTTTTCAATGTAGAATTGGCTGGAATTGAGATCGGACACCATGTCGCGTTTGGAGAGCCCCTGATGTGCCTAAACAGTGGAAACTCCCCACAAGTGACCCCATTTTCGAAACTAGACCACTTAAGGAACTTATCTAGATGTGTGGTGAGCACTTTAAACCCCCAAGTGCTTCACAGAAATTTATAAAGTAGAGCCATGAAAATAAAAAAAATAATATTTTTTCCACAAAAAGGATTTTTCACCCCCAAATTTTTGCTTTCACAAGGGCAACAGGAGAAACTGGACCCCAAAATTTATTGTGCAATTTATGCTGAGTAGGCTGATACCCCATATGTTGGGGTAAACCACTGTTTGGGCGCATGGCAGAGCTCGGAAGGGAAGGAGTGCCGTTTTGGAATGCAGACTTTGATAGAATGGCCTGCGGGCGTTATGTTGCGTTTGCAGAGCCCCCGATGTACCTAAACAGTAGAAACCCCCCTCAAGTGACCCCATTTTGGAAACTAGACCCCCCAAGGAACTTATCTAGATGTGCAGTGAGAACTTTGAATGCCCAAGTGCTTCACAGAAGTTTATAATGCAGGGTCGTGAAAATAAAAATAAAATTTTTTTTCCACAAAAAAGATTTTTAAGCCCCCAAATTTTTATTTTGACAAGGGTAACAAGAGAAATTGGACCCCAAAAGTTGTTGTCCAATTTGTCCTGAGTACACTGATACCCCATGTGTGGAGGGACCACTGTTTAAGCGCATGGCAGAGCTCAGAAGGGAAGGAACGCCATTTTGGAATGAAGACTTTGATAGAATGGTCTGCGGGCATTATGTTGCGTTTGCAGAGACCCTGATGTACCTAAACAGTAGAAACCCCCCACAAGTGACCCCATTTTGGAAACTAGAGCCCCCAAGGAACTTATCTAGATGTGTGGTGAGAACTTTGAATGCCCAAGTGCTTCACAGAAGTTTATCATGCAGAGTTGTGAAAATAAAAAATATTTTTTTCCCACAAAAAAGATTTTTTAGTCCCCAAGTTTTTATTTTCACAAGGGTAACAGGAGAAATTGGACCCCAAAAGTTGTTGTCCAATTTATCCCGAGTATGCTGATGCCCCATATGTGGGGGTAAACCACCGTTTGGGTGCACGGCAGAGCTCGGAAGGGAGGGAGCACCATTTGACTTTTTGAGCGCAAAATTGGCTGTGGCATTTAGAGACCCCCTGATGTACCTAAACAGTGGAAACCCCCCAAATCTAGCTCCAACCCTAACCCCAACACACCCCTAACCCTAATGCCAACCCGATCCATAATCCTAATCACAACCCTAAGGATAATCGCAACCCTAACCCCAAAACAACCATAACCCTAATCAGAACCCTAAATCCAACACACCCCTAATCCTAATCTCAACCCTAACCTCAAACCTAACCCTAATCCCAATACGCCCCTAATCCCAACCCTAACCTTAACCCTAATCCCAAACCTAACCCTAATCCCAAACGTAACCCTAATGCCAACCCTAATCCAAACCCTAATCCCAACTCTAACCCTAACTTTAGCCACAACCCTAGTCCTAACTTTAGCCCCAACCCTAGCCCTAACTTTAGCCCCAACCCTAACTCTAACTTTAGCCCCAACCCTAACCCTAAATTTAGCCCCAACTCTAACTCTAGCCCTAACTTTAGCCCCAACCCTAACCCTAGCCCTAACCCTAAATTTAGCCCCAGCCCTAACCCTAAATTTAGCCCCAACCCTAACCCTAAATTTAGCCCCAACCCTAACTCTAAATTTAGCCCCAACCCTAGCCCTAGCCCTAACCCTAGCCCTAGCCCTAACCCTAACCCTAGCCCTAACCCTAGCCCTAACCCTAACCCTAGCCCTAACCCTAGCCCTAACCCTAGCCCTAACCCTAACCCAACCCTAGCCCTAACCCTAACCCTAAATTCAGCCCCAACTCCTCTAGCTGCCGGCCGGCAGATCATGGCGGGCGCACTGCGCATGCGCCCGCCATTTTCTTACAGAAGGAAGAAGCCAGCGGCCAGAAGAGGACACAGGAGGACCCAGGGACACCGGTAAGTATGATAGAGTCCCCTAATCCCCCTATTTCTCTGTCCTCTGATGTGCGATCACATCAGAGGACAGAGAATTACACATCGCTTTTTTTTTTTTTTTGCAGTCGCCGGTAAACAGTTAATTACCAGCGATCGCAAAACAGGGGTCGGTAAAAACCGACCCCGATCATGTTCTTTACCCCCGGCAGCCGAGAACCCAAAGATCTCCCAGGTGCCGGCCGGCGGGCACACTGCGCATGCGCCCGCCATTTTTTTGCCGGAAGAAGATGGCAGCGCCCATCGGGAGCCACGAGGAGCACCGGGGGAGATAGGTGAGTATCGGGGGGCTATCGGGGACGATCGGGGACCCCATTTCTCTGTCCTCTGATGTGCGATCACATCGAAGGACAGAGAAATTAAATGGGAAATCGCTTTTTTTTTTTTTTTTGCGACCGCCGGTAATTATTGGCGATCGCAACTCGGGGGTCGGTAAAAAAACCCCGAATCATGTTCTCTGGGGTCTCGGCTACCCCCGGTAACCGAGACCCCAAAGAAAATCTGACTCTGGGGGGTGCTATTCACTTTTTCCACAGCGCCTTTAATTAGCGGCGCTGTGGTTTAAGTACCCTTAGTGGCCACCGTTAAAAGGCGTATCGGCGGTCGTTAAGGGGTTAAGTAGCTTTTCTCATGATTGCATACACCTGGCTATGAAGTTCAAAGCTCAATGAGGTTACAAAACCAAAAAAAAGTGCTTTAGTAAGTCAGTAAAAAGTAGGTAGGAGTATTTAAAACAAGAAAATGATAAGGGTGCCCATACTTATGCACCTGTCAAATTTTGTTTGAATGCAGATTGCACATTTTCTGTTAGTACAATAAACCTCATTTCAAGGCAGAAACATTACTGTGTCCAACAGGTATTAGATATATGAAACTGAAATAGCTGTTGCAAAAAAAACAATTTTTATAAAACATTAAGCTTAAGATTAATAGGGGTGCCCAAACTTTTTCATATGACTGTATGTGCACAAAATACAAAAGAGGCTTTTATTGATACAACAGACATGGGTTAAAACATAACTAAAAATGCAACACAGCAGAGAACCTGGTCCATTAGAAATGAAATCCACATAGGCCTTGTTCCTGGGTCCATCCACTTTGTGTATGGGGTGACCTGCCCCTGCCAATATCTACAAACGGGTAATCTATACTCTTTTCTGATCTCTAGGGTTTCTGCTGTATGGGCCTTTGTGTTAATTCACAGACGTTTCCCGGTCAGGGGCTTTTCAGCCCTGGGAATGTTCGTGCTCTATTCCTCCTTTTGTAGGATATATATATTTCTCTGTTAGAGTCATACTTGTGTGACGGGTTATAAAGTTCAGATTAGCAGTCCCATGAGCCAGTAGTTGTATAGGCCATGTTTAGGTATTTTTGAATTGTTATGTGGATTTCATTTCTAATGGACCAGGTTCTCTGCTGTGTTGCATTTTTAGTTATGTTTTAACCCATGTGTGTTGTACCAATAAAAGCCTCTTTTGTATTTTGTGTACATGTGACGTGGTGTGCATTATTACAGTGGTGCTTTTTTTTTTCTACATTATTTAATTTCAGGTGTAGACACCAATGCATACATAGAAAGCCACAAAGTGTTTCTAGAACCAAAGATACAAAGAGTTTTTCCATCAACATCCACCAGGACATATCAGAAAGCTATGCAATGACTGCTTTCCTCTTTTATGTCCTTTCCTTGTTCGGTAGCCTGCATTACAAGTACCTTATGTGAAATTAAAGATAATTTAGACAGCACCAAATTCAGATCGAATGACAAATGGCCGGTTCACAAGAAGAAAACTTTTTAATTTAGGTGATAATCATACAACGCATTTTGGGGATGAACTGTCCCCATCGTCAGGTATAGACACCAAAGCATACATAGAAAGAGACATGGTATTTCTTGACCAAGATACAAAGAGTTGTGCCTCCTAAAGGAAGTGAAAGGTGAGACTTAGGGTGGTCTGGTTCCGCTCTGGTTACCATTCTTTGAAGAACGGTACCGGATCGCCACAGGTCCTGGCTTTGACCTCCTTTAAGTGGTAAAGCTCTTTATATCTAGAGGTCTATAACTACCATGTGTCTTTATATGTGTGCTGGTGTCTAAACCTGATGATGGAGACAGTTCGTCCACGAAACGCGTTTTATGATTATCACCTAAATAAAGACACTTTATTCTTGTGAACCTTTCGTTTGTCACTGAACTTGGATTTGGTGTTTCCTGAGTTATCGCTACTTTTGTTTGGCTCATATATTTGTACTTTTTTTACTTTTGTAGACTCTCAATCCACCAAAAAATATTGACATGTGTGACTATTTTAGATACATTTCACATCCACAAAAAACCTGTATAGAACACGTAGAATGACATAGACGCCACAACAGATGAAATGAAAGAGTATATGGCGTTGATTGAAGTCAATAAGACCACTGTGTAATACTTGGACAGAACGCACTCATAGCAAATTGAAAATAGGGTTCTTAAACCAGACACCTCCTTTAAGTAATTCATTCTTGCAGCCTCCTGAACTTACAGCCTATTTTCCATGTTGTCACACATGAAGCCAAACTCCATGTAAATTAAAAGTGTGAATGAGACCTTGCACATAGCATTCCTGACCATGAAGTCACAGGTCTCAGGATCTTGAATCTAATTTTACTTGGAAACCTGGCAGCTAATTTTCTTCTAAAAAGATTGTGTCCTCTTAGATCTCTTACCAGTTCCTGCTTCAGACACTCTATTAAAAGTAAGTTGTAGTTAATTATTGCAGGACACTGAGCAGACAGACTAATTGACTGATTAATACTAAATTGCTGGAATATACACACATGGATGTATATTAGAAATCCTAACGCTTACCTTTCACTTTGCAAATGCAAATGGACGCAAGTCAAGGGGTAACTATGTTTTGAACTTTTGACTTTCAGGTGCCATATCTCACCATCGACTACAGCTTTGCACATGAGACTACCATCATTATTTTATAGACAATCCTCTTGGCTATTTCATACATAAATTTGACTTCCAACTATTTAGCATATGATTAATTATGCAGATTCTTGTCACTGCCTGTTATTGTTTTGATCCTGGTGGTGGAAAAATCTTTTTCTTCCTGTATCCTATAAAATACAACTCGTTCTCACATTCCCTAATAGCTCAGTGTGTTATTAGGTTGATTCCCAAGCGAAAGGTCACTGTTTGAATGAAGAAATGTGAGTGCCATGACAGTTGGAAGAATACAAAATGAGGTCCGTCCATCCTTCAAAAGTCAAGAGGTGAAAAATATCGGAGTCCATAAGTCGGCTCACCACAAGGTCTAAGAGTTCTGGCACCACAGATATGGCAGTGGACGTGGCTCATATGCTTCATAATAGTGAGATCACAGACGTCCATGCAAGGGCCTTGCGACACACATTATACAAGTCTGGAATGGTGACTCGAGAAAAGGTGAAGAATCCTAGACTGCATTATCATAAGAAGAGTCAGTTTGAGTTTGCAAAAAAAGTACAAAAATTGGACAGTAGAAGATTGGAAATGGGTGATTTGGAGCGATGAAATGAAAGTCAATAGCAGAAACAAGGGAAAAAAGGGGCTAACAGATTAAGAAACTGAAGGAACTGTCAAGTTCGGTGGAGTAAGACTGATGATATGGGGTTGTTTCACTGTCAAAGACATTGGATTCTTGACCAGGATCGATGGTGGTGTCAATGCAGAGCTTGTATCCTATAAGATGAGTTACTTCATTCACTTGGGTAATATGGGTATGAAAAGGGCAACATAGTGTTCCACCAGGACAACGACTCGAAACATACGTCAAGATTGGATAAGAAATGGTTCAATGACAATGAAGTATTGGTGCTGGATTGACCTCAGCCTAATTAAACAGTTGTGGGTAGAGTGGAAGAAAAAAAAACCAAAAACATATGCATACCCAAGAGAGTCGATGAGTCGACAGTATGCACCAACTTTGGGATTGTGTAGAAGAGAACTGGGATCAGATTTCAGCCGAGACATGTTCGAGTCTTATCGAGAGCATGTCCAGAAGGATTCAGACAGTGTTGAAAGCCAAATGTGGATTTATAAAGTACTAAAAAAAATAATAAAAATGAAAATTTAGATGTGACATGACAAGAATCTGCATAACTAATCATATGCTAAATAGAAGTCAAATTCATATATGAGATATCCAAGATTGTCTATGCAATAATGGTAGTCTCACGTTCAAAGAAATAGTGGATGGTGAGATATGGAGCCTGAAAACTAAGGAAAGAAGGGGTGCACCAACGTCATATCTGAATTATCATATAGGGGTGCAAAAAACCTAGTCCATATATGAAACCATGTCAACCAAGAAAAGAAGGACTAATATGGTATGCACTACCACAATTATTGAAACCAGCTATATGCGTTTATGAATATGAAAAAGCACCTTTATTCAACACCTCAAAAAAACACATTAAAAACATTTAAAACATGATATCCAAATCAACCCACACATCATACCCAATAGTCCATACAGTCCCAATGATGCCGACAATACCTAATAGACATATTCATAGCCCTATCTGCACCAAATCCATAACCCTGCATGAAGTATCTGTTTGGGCTAAAGTCACGTGACCAATATAAAGACTGAAGCACCCAGAATAGGTGACCATGCTGTGGACTGTCCCTAGGTCAGAGGAACTAACCATAGAGCTGCACAAAGGCAGTGAATACAACCTGTAATCAGTCCAATAGAGCCCGCAGCACGTAGCAGGGATTGGTAGCAGAGGGTTTTCACGGCAAAACTGGCATCCCCATGAACCAGGGAGCCAAACGGGCCAAATAGCCCAAAAATGCGGGTGGGTATGGCGGGAGCTAACCCAACGCGTGTCGCTGCCGCAGCAGCTTCGTCAGGGGAAGTGGTGAAAGGCGCGCATAGCAAAGTATAAGTAGCTGGCCAAATGAAGAGAATTGCCTACCGCTGTGTGGAACGTCATGTGGGGCCCAGGAACGGATGGTGAGGGCGCACATCGCGTCATAATAGCCGCCGGGCGGCCCGAATAATGCGGAGTCTGAAAGGTAACATGCGCATGCGCACACCGCGATACCGGATAGGACCGCGTTGCGCGTGCGCAGTACCAGCCGGCAGGATCCATATGTGTCATAAGAGGAACGTAGAGGCCAAACCATAGCCGGAGACCAAATAAGAAAGCAGGAGTATAGCGATATAAGGGGGTGGGGAGAGAGCACAAACAAGGGAAAAAGATAGGGCTGGATACCGAAACCATAGCGGCTAAAGCCTATACAATAGAAAAATAAGTGGAAATGCCAGAACATAGGCATATAGTGTATCACAAGAAGAAGGAAATAATAAGTTAGTGAGCACAACATAGACCGTGATATATATCTATGTGACATGCTAGGTCTGCCAGACTAAGATAATAGTCCACAGTGCAAACCCAAGGTAATAAACCGTACCCATCAATATAAATTAGATTAATACATACAAGTTATATCCTTTTATATCCATGTACACATATTGCTGTGCAGCCATCTCCGCACAACATTATAGTCCAAAAGAGACTGGCTAGGCTCAGAAATGAAGAAAAAGGGGGGGGGCAGCTTTTCTTCATAGGCCCTTCAGATTTGGCCATCATCCAATATCCCCTCCAATGTCCCCTCATGAAAGATTTCATAATCTCCACCGTATCCATATGTCCAATTGTATATGTACATTGCTGTATGGACCACAATATCATTGTTGAAGCCAAGTTAACATCCACATCCGATATCTTTCCTTCTACTTCAGTCGATCCATGTACATCCACCCTTCGTAGGTTCCTCTCCCATCCCATGTTCTGGGGTTGAATGGACCTCCTTTAACATCCAAGCCAACCGGTGGTTCTCAGGTTTTATGGAAATTCTTTGCCGTCCACCTCATTTCCATTGTATTTCTCATCAGCTGTCCTAAAAATAACAGAGGATAGGTCATGACAATGACACGAAAGCCCAGGAGATCAGGTACACACCACACGGACGCTGTGCTTTATCCCAAAAATCCCGTGAAGAGTAATTCTTCATTTAGGCCCTTTGGTGCAACCGTCTGGAGATCAAAAATCCACCTAGACTCTGCACGTAAGAGGTGGTTGCGCATATCGCCGCCCCTCCCATCGTAGTGGACCTTCTGCAGCCCCACAACTTGAAGGTTGGTAGGTGAACCTCTGTGTGCTGACAAAAAATGCGCCGCCACGGGAGTAAGAACTTTACCTCTGACTTGGTCCGTGGCCGCCAGGCGTATGGTGGACATGTGTTTCTGTGACCTCTTGCGCAGTTCCTGCGACGTTTGCCCTACGTAAACCAAGTTGCAAGGGCATATTAAAGCATAAATAACGTTCCTAGTCTTACAGTTAATATAAGCTTTTAGAGGATGTAGACTGGAACTGGTGGGATGGATAAAGGTGTCCCGGGTGGGTACCATGAAGGGACAAACATTACATCCTCCACAGGGGAATGACCCCTTAAGGACAATACCCCTATTAAGTTTAACTGTGGGCCTGGAGAAATGACTCCTGGTCAATAGCTGTCTTAAATTGGGGGCCCTTCTAGATGTCAACAGTGGCCTACTACTGATGACCTGCGTTGTTTGTGTGTCTGTTTGTAGTACCGGCCAGTGTCTGGTAAGAATGTCTCTTACCTGCCCCCAGTTGTCATTGAAATCCGTGATGAATCTTGTTTGCGGTTCCCGACAGCGTACCTGATACCCCGCGGCTTGAGAGTATCTATTTTCCCGGCTTGGGAACCTTCGGGGTCATTTAAACAAATCTGGGAACAGGGTTTGACACGCTGTTCGAATATATTGATCAATCTACTATTAGAACATGATAGAGATCTATTTACAACTACAAAGACCTCAATCAGGGAATTGGAGGCAAAACTAAACACATTTGAGGGGACACAAGTGCATGTTTTCAAGACTACACTCAAAGAAACTCTTGACAAATATGAGGCAGAGGTGACCAGTAGGAAACGTAAAAAACTTTTCCGGGATAAAACTGACTATGAGCAAAACACAGTATATAGATGGACGCACAGGGGTAACGCACGTCGGGGTAGAGCCTATGGGATGGGCTCTCCGGCGGAGGCTGCTACATCGACTGCTCAATATCGTGGTGAAGAGAGTTCTAGTGATTTTTTGTCCTCCACCGGAAGCGAGATAGACCACGGACCAGGCGTGGGAGGGGACGGAGAAGCCAGAAGAAAAAGAGCAGCACGGTACAGGGGCCGCAATACGGTTTACTCTCACAAATATCCGACCAGGCGGAAGTAGGTCTCACCACTTCCTCCTTCCATATGGAACCTGCCTCTGGATCCTCCACATCCACCCTTCAGGTAATTAACCTCTCCAATCATGTACTTACGACTGCGGAACTTGCTGTTCTTAGGAGGGGTTTAACTTTTGCCCCTACATACAGGGCTGATAAATTTACCCTGGTCAAGGACCTCTATTTGTTTTGTAGGAACCTCACATTTCAGGTCATTTATAGGAAACCAGACATCCTGCAATCCATGCCCGATGACGAGCGTCAAGCCTTCCAGGATTTATTAGCCCTATTGGAGGAAAACGAATCTGGATGTGGTAGAAGAAAATTTCCGGGAAGAAATAGATCCCTAAAATCGCCATCTTTTTCCTTGGTGCCCGCCATCAAAATGTTTTTTGAATTGGTTAAACGTGACATTTTGGCTATGCCAGCACAGGTGGGTAGAGCTTCCAATCTTAATAATGTGGAAAAACGGGCCTTGCGGGATCTACAAAATAATAAACAGTTTTTGATCAAGGAGGCGGATAAAGGGGGCAATGTGGTACTATGGTCTGTGGAAGCATACCTGGCGGAGGCTAATAGACAACTTGCTAATCCCAGATGCTACCAGAGGTTACCGTCGGATCCCACGGAGACCTTTGCATCTAAGTTTGACTTTTTACTTTGCAGGACACAACGCCTTGGCATCATTTCGCCACAAGAGAAGAAATACCTATGGGTGGAGCATCCAGTTACGGCAACATTTTATATGTTGCCGAAGATACACAAGGATGAGAAAAAGCCACCGGGTAGACCGATTGTGTCCAGTATCGGAAGCATCTGTGAGCATGCCAGTGAGTATTTAGACTTTTTCTTCCAGCCAATAGTTACGGCTTTGCCCTCCTTTATAAGAGATTCTGCCCACTTTATTGAGGTCTGTGGCCAGATAGAACTACCAGGGGAATTTTACTTGGTAACCTGTGACGTGGAAGCATTGTACTCCAACATTGAGCACAGTGACGGCCTCAATGCGGTTGCCTTTTTTCTGGATAAAAGTACGCATACGGATCGGGGGCATGATTCCTTTCTCCTGGACTTACTTAAATTTGTGCTTCATCATAATTTCTTTTTGTTTGACACAACATTTTATTTACAGACAGCAGGAGTGGCGATGGGGGCGAAATGTGCACCAACCTATGCAAACATCTTTTTAGGTTGGTGGGAGGAGATGTTTGTGTACCCATCCCTGATGTTTCAAAATCAGGTCCGGCATTGGCATCGATATATCGATGATATTTTCTTTATATGGCTGGGCACGAAGGATGGTTGTGTGGACTTCATTAATGGGCTTAACTCCAACTCACATAACATCTTTCTCACCCATTCTGTCTCCAATAGCTCCATTAATTTTTTGGATCTGAGGGTCTTTGAGATGGGGAATCGACTGGCAACGGATCTTTTCCGAAAACCAACAGCTAGTAATGCCCTCTTGGAGTTTAATAGTTTCCACCCCTGGCACACTAAGGTGGGCATCCCGACGGGTCAGTTCTTGCGAATCAGACGCAACTGCACCCTGGATCAGGATTTTCTAACACAAGCTCGTGACCTGACGGATCGTTTTAGACAGAGGAGCTATCCGAAACGGGTGATCGCCACAGCTTTCCAGAGAGCAAGACAACAGAACCAAGCCTCACTCTTGACCCCTGTGGTACGCTGTCGGGAACCGCAAACAAGATTCATCACGGATTTCAATGACAACTGGGGGCAGGTAAGAGACATTCTTACCAGACACTGGCCGGTACTACAAACAGACACACAAACAACGCAGGTCATCAGTAGTAGGCCACTGTTGACATCTAGAAGGGCCCCCAATTTAAGACAGCTATTGACCAGGAGTCATTTCTCCAGGCCCACAGTTAAACTTAATAGGGGTATTGTCCTTAAGGGGTCATTCCCCTGTGGAGGATGTAATGTTTGTCCCTTCATGGTACCCACCCGGGACACCTTTATCCATCCCACCAGTTCCAGTCTACATCCTCTAAAAGCTTATATTAACTGTAAGACTAGGAACGTTATTTATGCTTTAATATGCCCTTGCAACTTGGTTTACGTAGGGCAAACGTCGCAGGAACTGCGCAAGAGGTCACAGAAACACATGTCCACCATACGCCTGGCGGCCACGGACCAAGTCAGAGGTAAAGTTCTTACTCCCGTGGCGGCGCATTTTTTGTCAGCACACAGAGGTTCACCTACCAACCTTCAAGTTGTGGGGCTGCAGAAGGTCCACTACGATGGGAGGGGCGGCGATATGCGCAACCACCTCTTACGTGCAGAGTCTAGGTGGATTTTTGATCTCCAGACGGTTGCACCAAAGGGCCTAAATGAAGAATTACTCTTCATGGGATTTTTGGGATAAAGCACAGCGTCCGTGTGGTGTGTACCTGATCTCCTGGGCTTTCGTGTCATTGTCATGACCTATCCTCTGTTATTTTTAGGACAGCTGATGAGAAATACAATGGAAATGAGGTGGACGGCAAAGAATTTCCATAAAACCTGAGAACCACCGGTTGGCTTGGATGTTAAAGGAGGTCCATTCAACCCCAGAACATGGGATGGGAGAGGAACCTACGAAGGGTGGATGTACATGGATCGACTGAAGTAGAAGGAAAGATATCGGATGTGGATGTTAACTTGGCTTCAACAATGATATTGTGGTCCATACAGCAATGTACATATACAATTGGACATATGGATACGGTGGAGATTATGAAATCTTTCATGAGGGGACATTGGAGGGGATATTGGATGATGGCCAAATCTGAAGGGCCTATGAAGAAAAGCTGCCCCCCCCCCTTTTTCTTCATTTCTGAGCCTAAGCCAGTCTCTT